>NC_058407.1:983763-1043115 GCF_002201575.2 Neomonachus schauinslandi
GCGGGGGGGGGGGGGGGGGGCGGGGGGCCACGCTGAGGGGGGGGGGGGGCGGGGGGGACGGGGGCGTGGGCCTGGGGGGCACAGGGTGGGGGGCGCGGGGACACTCACAGCCGCAGCCACCAGGCTTCCAGGTGCTCCTCGTGCTCCTCCAGCAGACTGTGGCACTCGAAGTCACTGCTCCCACACAGGCTCTCGGTGATCTCCAGCAGCCGGACCTCACTGAAACACAAGCCTGTCAGCACTGCAAGGTGAGGAGGCAAGCCCAGGTGGTCAGCGTCCGTCCCACAGGGACATCCTGAGGCCCCACTTGGTGCTAGGTGGGAACGATGGTGGCAGTTTGGTGCAGAACACATCAGCTGGGGACGAGCGCCGTCGGTACCACGGGGAGAATTAAACTCAGAGGGCGGTGGTCAGGGTGGCAAGGGAGACCCTGACATGGGGTGCGACAGGCAGAGGGCTAACCCGACCTGCGGGGAAGCCAGCGACCCTTTACATGGTGGGACTCAGTTCCCGCGTGCACCATTAAAAGACCACCCTGTCTGCCATGTGGAGAGTGGATGTGGGGACAAGTGTGGAAGCAAAAGGCCATTTAGGGGCCAGAGCACAAGTGACTGCACTGAAGGGACCCCGTGTGTGTCCCCGTCGTCAGTGTGGGTGATGGCATTCGCGGTGACATGTCAAGTGCCGAAGCTGGGCTGTCAGAGCAGGGGTGTGGCACCCACCTGAACTCATACTTGGACAGCGACTTTTCCTCCCAAGCTGTGTTCCCGCCGCCAAAGTTCTTCTTTGCGGTGTCCACCATTCCCTGCGGGGAGAGAGGGCGGGCACAGGGCTCAGCGCTGCTGCCCCCACCCACATCCCCCGTGGGAGCAACCCTAGTCCACCATGGGGGTGACTCGTGTCCACTGTGAGGACAAAGCCATTCATTGCCGGTGACCCCGGGTCCATCACCACGGTGACCTGGGGTCCATCCCTGGAGTGAGTCCGGTCCATTGTGGGACGACCCTGGGTTCATGACCCCAGTCCATGGTGGGGTGACCCCGGTCCATTGCGGTGCAACGCCAGTCCATTGTGGGGAGACCCTGGGTTCATGACCCCGGCCCATTGTGGGGTGACCCCGATCCATGCCGAGTTTATCCTGGGTTCATGACCCCAGCCCATTGCGGGCAACCCTGGGTTCGTGACCCCGGTCCATCGCGGGGCGAACCTGGGTTCGTGACCCTGTTCCCGTGGTAGGGTGACCCCGATCCATCGCGGGGCGACCCTGGGTCCGTGACCCCGGCCCATTATGGGCGACCCTGCGTTCGTGACCCTGGCCCATGGCGGGGCGACCCCGGTCCATCGCGGGGCGACCCTGGGTCCGTGACCCCGGTCCATGGCGGGGCGGCCTCGGCCCCGCCGCCCCCCAGGCCGGCCCCCCCGCCCCGTCTCCGTGTCCCCCGTGGGGCGACCAGCCCACCTGGTTGAACTTGTCCACCAGCTCCCGGCAGCGCTTGCAGGGCGTCGCCTTCTTGGTGGCCTCACCAGGCGGCGGCAGCAGCAGCAGCAGCAGCAGCCCCAGCGCGGACGGGGCCGGCGGGCGCATGGCGGGCCGAGGCGGGCAGCGTTGCGCAGGACGCAGCCGCGCGGGCAGAGCCGAGGTGCAGCGGGAACCGGCCGAGCGCTCGGCCTCTGCGGCGCCCACCGCTCCGCGGTGCGGGCAGTTCCCGGGGCTACTTGACGGCGCCGGGCGGGATTCCGCCCACCGCCAGCCCTCGCGCCGCTATTGGCCCGTGGGAACCACCCCGTCCCCATGTGGCCCAATCCGGGCTCGCCACGAGAAGCGACCAATAGGAAGGCCCCGGGTCAGCGTCCAGCCGGGAGGGGTGGGGACGGGGGCGTGGAGATCGGAGCCGGCTCCCCGCGCGCTCCGCCCGCGGCGGCCATCTTTACTCCGGGCAGGGAGGGCGCCCCGCCGCGACGGTAACTAGGCTTGGGGGGCCATGTTAGGTTTGGGCAAGGGCCTCTCGTCGGTTCTCGGCTTCCGTCACTCCGCTTCCGGCCGCGAGCAGGCGTAGGGGCCGTGCTTCGAGGGACGCCGCCGCGGGCTGGCGAGGTCAGCGCGCCCTACCGCGGCCGGGGCTCGCGGCGGGCGAGGGCGCGACCCGGGCTGCCGGGGAGGGCGGCGGGGACCCCGAGCGGGCGGAGCGTCGCCGCCGGCCCGAGGCGGCTGGCGCGGGAACCCGGGTTTGAATGAGGAGAGCCACGACGAGCCTCGGCCGTGGTCGTCTCTGGCCTCGAGCTGCCGCTCTTGTCTCCAGCCTGGGGGTCGTCCGTTTTCGGTAGAGCCCTTCGCCCCGAGCTGGCGGGACAGGAGGGCCCTCGCAGGTGGCCTCCTCCGCCGAGAGCCGGCCTGTGTGCCCCTGCGGCGCCCGGGTGCAGCCGTCGAGCGGCCCTCTCGGTCTCCAGCCCCGCGCGGCGCCGCACCTGCTTTCTGCACCTGCCTCCGCCCTGCCTTCCCGGGCGCTGGGCCCGCGCTCCGGCTCGGCCTCGGCGCTGCTGGTGCGGTCCACGTAGGCGGCGCGCCTGTGGCTTCTGCCCTCGGCCTCCTGCGGGACAGAGGCGGCCGGGTTGGGCGCCGGCCGTCCGCACCCCGCAGCTTGCGAGCTGACGGTATGCATTTTCCTGCAGGGGAGCGGCCTCGGCCTCGGGGCGGCGGCATGGGGCGGGGGCGGGGGCGGGGCAGGCCTGGTCTTAGCTGCCCCGGGACAGCTGTGGGCCCGCGACGCGCTCGGCCAAGCAACATTCTCCTGCAGCGTCTCGACAGCTGGTGTGTGGGTGCCTCCGGTTTCTTTCAGCTTCCCCCCCTCGTAACAGCAAGGGGAGCCGAGAGTACCCTACGAGCGTCCTGGGGTCTCCTCGGCTTTGCTGGAAGTTAAAACATTAACGCGTTTTTAATGAAACCGCAGCTGCTGTGATGAGATCCACGTGTAAGAGTTTTGCTGGATTTCCTCTTCACGTAGTTCGTCGAGCCCTGCTGCGCACCAGGCTCTGCGGAGAGAACAGCGCCAGCGCCATTCACGCTTGGCTCCTATGATGACCGAGTCCCTGCTCCTTGGGGGGGGGGGGGGGCAGAGAAGTCCCACCCTCAAGCAGCTTACGCTTTGGAAAGGCAGGGGGACAAACTGGTAACAGCTCTGTCCCTCCGTGGTTTTCATATCTGGGAAGAAAGGAATTGCATGCTGTCTTGGTAATTCTTTTTATTAAAGCCCCTTTCCCCTCCTGCCCCCACCTCACCACCACCTTGAGCAGGACTCCTGCTCCTACTCCATAGATTTTCCTTCCCTTGTGGGTCCCCCAGTTGCCGTCTCTGGCGACCACAGGCTTCATAAATCTCCCTCCAGTAAAAAGTAGTGAGCACGGTGGCTCTCTCCTTTTGTTTCTGATCCTTCTGGTTTTGATCAAGTTTTATTTGACCAAATAAAATCATGTTTTAAGGGAAGCCAGAAACTGGAAGAGAAGAGCTTGTCATCTTTCCTCCCGACAAGTTGAAAACTCTGTGTCTCCCGGGAAGCCTGGTACCATAGGCTCCTCCTGGCACTGCCCTGTTGGGATTTTGGTGACCCACCGCAGGCACACCTGTCTGAACACCTCGAGGACACGCTCATGTTTTTGCCACCTATGTAGTCATGTGCACAACGCGAGGTGCCACGTGGCTCCCAGGGTGAGGGGCAGGACACAGCAGGGCAGGCGTCCACAGCTCCTGTCCCATTGTATTTGGATGCAGGGGCTTCGCTGGCTGCCCTGAGCCCTGCATCCCGCCTCCTGCCCTCCTGTGGCTGCCCCTCTGTGGTCCTCCAGACGCATCCCTCCCGCCCCACAGCCTCCTGTCCCCGGTCTCTCTGCCCAGACCATGGGGACCTACTCTCTTGCCAGATTTGAGCCTCTCGAGGGCAGGGGCCACCCTGCTGCCCTCCAGAGGCTGGGCCAGCCCCGGGCCTGGCTGCCTGGAGGACCAACTCAGTCCTGCAAATAAAGCCTTTCTTCCTGGAAATATCTGCACACAGCTCAGAGCGTGAGGTAGCTGGTTAAGACGTAAAAGGCGCTCAAGCATGATTTTTCTTTGAACTTTCTTTTTTGATGTGTTCAGATCTATGGATGTTAATGACAGTAGTTTGTTTATTTTTAAAGATTTTATTTATTTGACAGAGAGAGACACAGCGAGAGAGGGAACACAAGCAGGGGGAGTGGGAGAGGGAGAAGCAGGCTTCCCGCCGAGCAGGGAGCCCGATGCGGGGCTCGATCCCAGGACCCTGGGATCATGACCTGAGCCGAAGGCAGACGCCCAACGACTGAGCCACCCAGGCGCCCCCACAACAGGAGTTTAAAGAGTTCACACACACCCTTCACCCAGACCCCCAGGTGTTAACTCACAGGGGACTTTTGAAACCTGGGAATCTGCGTTTTCGTCTTCTCCCCAGGCTCACAGAGCCACACTGTTGATGACCACTGAAGGCCCGGGAGGCGGGAGAGCGCGATGGCTGGGAAGAGGCCGTCGGGCGCGGGCAGGCAGCGCCGGCTGCTGGGGCTGCTGCTGGCTGTAGCCGCCATCCACCTCATCACCTGCCCCTATGCCAAAGTGGAGGAGAGCTTCAACCTGCAGGCCATGCATGACCTGCTTTACCACCGGCTGGACGTGGACAAGGTGAGCCCCTGCGTCCAAGACCGTGCAGCATCCCCACGCGGGCGCCCACTGACCTTCTGTTCTCCCTGCAGTATGACCATCTCGAGTTCCCCGGAGTGGTCCCCAGGACGTTCCTCGGGCCCCTGGCCGTGGCGGTGCTCTCCAGCCCTGCGGTCTATGTGCTGTCCCTGCTAGAAGCATCCAAGTTTTATTCTCAGCTAGTAGGTAAGGGGGTCTTCAGATGAGGACGGAAGGAAGAACCGTAGTGTGGTCAGGGGATTTCAGGGAGCCCGGTGGAGGCTCCCTCCTTCGGGAGTGTCCTTCCGTTGGAAGCTTGGCCATCTGTGGCCACTCACCGTGGTGGTCTGGAGCACGAGGGCAGCTCAGACATCGGCCCTTTCTGGGGCATAAGCTGGGACAGCTAACTGAGCGCTTCTCACTTCTGCTCTCGGGTCCGTGAAGTGAGGGTGCCGGGCCCTTCCTCCCCAGGCGGGCGATGCAGCGGGCTCGTGGCGCGTCCCGCGGTGCTGCACCCTCCTGCCGAGGAGCAACCAGCCTTGCCATTGCTGCATCCGTCTGCATCCGAGGCCTCCCTTCCCCCACCCGGAGGTCACCGTTGATAGGGCTTTGTGCAGATCGGTCTGGATCTTTTTGTGTGCCCACGTGCATAACTTTCAAAACCAAATTTAGAACGTTCTGTACATATTGCCCCACAACCTCATCGTTGAGCCAACAACCACCATTTTTCCGTTTTAGTACGTTTTTATCGTGTCTGTACCCGGACGTTATTTACATTTCCCCAATGAACTCAAACACACTCTGCAGCTAGCTGTCTGCCTGTACGTAGACTCCCGGAAATCCGCCACCCCGGGGGGGCAGCTAAACAAGCTGTGCTGGTTTTGTGGGGTCCAGGGAGCCCCAGACGGAAGAGCCAGCGCCACGTCTGAGCATCGGGCTCTCAGCATGTGTGGCCCTGGAGCTGTCACGTCACCTGAGCCCATCACACTGACCTCTGGACACTGCCTGCCCTGCCCAGTGGCCGTGTCTCCCAGAGCCCACGTGCCCCAGGCCACGCGGTCACAGCGAAGCTGTAGGGTCGCGGTGCCAGGGTCCAGGCTGTCCGTTCCCCACGCCCCGTCTGTTTTCAGTAGCAGAGTCGATTCCCCTCTTTTGAGGTGGTTTTATTGTCACCTGGTCATTAACTCATCGTCACCAGTAACCTGTCGGGATCCCCTTTCCCCACACCTGTCGCTGCCGGCCACACACATTGCCGTGTTTGTTTAGTCAGGGCTGTCCTTGGACTCGGCGTCATCTTCGGACTCTGGACTTTACAAAAAGAAGTGAGGCGGCAGTTTGGGGCCACAGTGGCCACCATGTTCTGCTGGGTGACAGCCACACAGTTCCACCTGATGTTCTACTGCACGCGGACGCTCCCCAACGTGCTGGCCCTGCCCGTGGGTAGGTAGTTGCTGAGCCACGCGGGTCACTGGGCACACTGGCCAGGTGAAGGGGTGTCTGTCCAGGGTGTGTCTGCCTGACGAAAGCTGCTTCCTGCTGGGCATCTCGGAAATGCCCGGTGACAGGATAGCCTGTGACGAGAAGCAGGGCCTCGGTGCTGGATGGAGGTGCACTTTCCAGCGAGAGGCCATTTGGGAGGGCTCCCCTAGCCTGCGGACAGTGAGTGCTGGGCAGACAGAAGCTGCCTGCGCAGCAGACGGGCAGCTCTGTCCAGGTGTCCTGGGGGTGACCCAGGCAGATGGGAGAATGGTCGTACCCTGGGAGCCATGAGGAGACCGAGAGCCAGTGGGACGGGAGGCTGTGGATGGCGTGGGTCTGGGGGTCTGTGCCGGTCAGAGCAGAGGCACGGCCGGGACCTCCCCATGCCGTGGGAGGGGACCCCTGTGGTGTGGTGGGGAAGGTGGCAGGCAGGCGCCATTCCGAAGGAACCCCCGTGGAGCCAGCAAGACATGCTGCGTGCCTGGAGGGAGGCCAGGCGAGGCTAGCGCCAGACGTGTGCAGCCGGGGCGTGTGGCTGCTAGGAAGCAGGTTGCGGGATGCAGTCATCTGGGGTCCGGGTGCAGTCGGGCCCGCAGAAGTGGCCCCAGGCCGAGTGATGCGGCAGGCTCCATGGCTGGAGCCCGGGCCCAGTGTCAGCAGATCTGGGTCTGAATGGCGTTGGCTGTCTTCTGGAGGGTTCTGTGTGGCTTTCACAATGGGGAAGTCAATCGGCCTGCCCCCGGCACCCCATGTCTTGCAGTGCTGCTGGCCCTCACGGCCTGGCTGCAGCTGAAGTGGGCCCGCTTCACCCGGCTCTCGGCCTTCGCCATCCTCGTGTTCAGGGCCGAGCTGAGCCTGTTCCTGGGCCTGGTGCTGTTGACACCGCTCTGCACCCGGAGGCTCTCCGTGGCAAAGGCCCTGCGCTGCGCCCTGCCGGCCGGGGCCCTCTGCTTAGGTGAGTGGGGTCGCCGGAGCTGTTTTCAGTGGAAGCTCTGCTTTGTCTGGTTTTAGGAAGATGAAGAGAAATTCAGGAGAGAGGGTTTTTAAACGAGATCACCTGAGTCTTCAGCAGCATTACGTCTTCACGCGGCTCCCCTTGCGGTTCTGCCCGAGCTTCCCAGAGAGGCCCTCTCCCCTCTGCCCGGTGCTCTGTCCCCCGACTCTCCCCCTTGTCCGGGCCGGGAGGGGACGGCTGGGCCCCGCACCTGGCTCGCCAGGGGAGCCAATGTCCCGATGCGCGGGCTGCTCCCCATGAAGCGTGGCTCGTGGCCTCTGCACCAGCGTGGCTGCCTCGTGGGACGTCGACCCGTGGCCGGGGACTCTGGGCTGCCGTTAGCACTGCCGTGGTGCAGTCCGAGCTGCTCAGGTGGCCATGTTTTTTCCTGAGGGTCTCGTTCGTCTTCCCAGGACTGACGGTCGCCGTGGACTCCTATTTTTGGCGATGTCTCGTGTGGCCGGAGGGAAAGGTGCTTTGGTACAACACCATCCTGAACAAAAGTTCCAACTGGGGAGTATCCTTCAAGTGTGTCTGTAGGTCAGGCCGCAGGGCAGGGCAGCCGGCGCCCCTGGCCTCACTCAGGGGACGCGGCGGGAGCTGCTCTCCCCGCTGTGGAAACGCCGCCTTGCCTCTGGACGCTGTTTGTACTTGAGCGTTTGGGATCATCTCTGACGGTGACTCGCAACGGTTTGTTGCGGAGTACGCAAGCACATGCGCAGGTGGGGACTATAGCGTGACAAGCCCCCAGCGCACCCGTCACCCTGGGACAGGCCGTGCTGCCGTGCGGAGCGGGGGTGGGGGGACGGGAGGGGGAGAGGCCGGGGAGGGGGGCCCTGGGGGCTGTCCGCCGTGCCGCCCCGCTCCGCTCCGCGTGGACAGGTGACTCGCTGGCGTGTGGCCTCCTTAACCGTCCCACCCGAGACCTCCCCGCTGCTGTGGTATTTCTACTCGGCCCTGCCCCGCGGCCTGGGCTGCAGCCTGCTCTTCGTGCCCCTGGGCGCCGTGGACAGGAGGGCCCTGGTGCTGCTGCCGCCCTCGCTGGGCTTCGTGGCCCTGTACTCGCTGCTCCCGCACAAGGAGCTGCGGTTCGTCATCTACACCTTCCCCGTGCTCAACATCGTGGCCGCCAGGGGCTGCGCCTGCCTGTGAGTCCGCTGCGTCCACAGCCGTGCCGCACGCACTCGCCGTCACGCGGGGCAGGCGCTGGGTGAACAGACGTGTCTCAGCGGGCGCCTGTGTTGAGGGAGGGCAGCAAGGTCAGGATGGGCCAGCCTCAGGCCACCGACGGTCTGTGATCAGTCGGGCCTGTCTCCACACGGCTGTGCACACCGTCCAGGGCCCGGCCGCCCGGGGAGGACCCTCACGGGGTAGCCAGTGCACAGGGCGGCCGGGCAGGCTTCGGTCAGGTGGGTAGTCCCCGGGGCTGACTTCTCGGAGGGACAGGCCCTGCTGGCAGGGTGTTTGTCCAGGCAGATGACAGGCCAGAGGAAGGGGGAAGGGCGGGGAGTGCTATTGGCCCCAGGGCTTGGGGCATGAGATGGTGTGGGGGTTACCGAAGGAGGGAGATGGCCCAGCGCAGAACGAAGGGCCCCCGGAGAGGGTGCCCGGGCTGCAGGCAGAGTCCCACGGGGCTGAGGCGGGACGGTCACTGCCCATGGCGGGAGCTGACAGCTCAGCAGCACCTGACCCGAGTGCGGGCCTCATCCATCCTGTGCTCACAGTGGGCCAGCAGACCATAGAGGACCAGGCAGACAGCACCCTGTCTGTGGGGCCTCGTGGTCTCTGTCGGAGCTCCCAGGGCAGCGGCAGCCCTGCCCGTCCCCTTTGCTTACAAACCGGGCAGCGCCCAGCATGTGTCTGTCCCCTGAGCTTGATCTAAGCAGTAACCCGAATGTTTGGAAACATCATATAAATTTTAAATCGGCATCTGGGTGGAATGACGTGGAGGAAATTTTCGAGGTGGTATTTACTCACTTTCTCTAACAGTTTGTGCATCTACGTGGTGATCAGTGCTCATTGTGATCACGGTGGACAGGAGCTGTTTTCTGCCACAGTGTCTTCTGAGATGTGCTGTTCTCTTTCTAGGCTGAACAATTATAAGAAGTCTTGGCTGTATAAAGTGGGGTCCCTCCTCGTGGTAGGACACCTTGTGGTGAATGCCACATACTCGGCCACAGCCCTGTATGTGTCCCACTTCAACTATCCTGGTGGTGTGGCCATGAGGAAACTGCATGAGTTGGTGTCCCCCGGGACAGGTGGGCGCTGGGGGCCGTGCCGGTGTCCCCCGGGACAGGGGGCGCTGGGGGCCGTGCTGGGACCTGCAGCTGGGGCCAGAGGCGCACCGCTCGCAGTTCTCACCAAGCCCTTGGGATTGTCTGCAGATGTCGTTCTGCACATCGACGTCGCTGCCGCACAGACAGGCGTATCTCGGTTTTTGGAGGTCAACAGTGCCTGGAGGTATGTTCCCACCGTGTTGTGACTGCAGATGAGGCGCTCCTCCCAGAGGTGGTGCGTGGGCTCCCTGGGGGCCACAGGTGTACAGCCACCCTCTAATCTTGCAGGTACGAGAAGAGGGAGGATGTGCAGCCCGGGTCGGGGCATATGTTGGCTTACACTCACCTCCTCATGGAGGCCGCCCCTGCGCACCTGGCCCTCTACAGGGACACACACCGGGTCCTGGCCGGCATTGCAGGCACCACCGGGGTGAGTCTGAACCTGACCACACTGCCTCCCCTTGATGTCAACCTAAAGACAAAGCTGGTGCTTCTGGAGAGACTCCGTGGGCCTTCCTGAGAAGGGGCCAGTGTCCTTCCGAGGACATCGGAGCTCCGTCAGCATCCCGGCAGATGAGACAGTACGAGAAACAACGGAACCATGGACGTGCCCCCGACGCAGGCCTGAGGGAAGAGGCCCAGCTCTTCCACGGCCACCCCGGACCACGCACGGTTAGAGCAACGGGGACAGCAGGCCTTGCCCCATGCCTCGGCTGCTGGCCCTGGGCCTCTTGGAGCACCTGAGGGAGCGCCCCCTTCGGGGCAGAGCATGTGAGTCTTTGTGATGGTGGACAGTGGGAACCTCGGCGCCTGCTGACCGTGACTCCTGCCCCCGCCCGAGCTGCAGGGCGAGTCCTTCGTGGGCACAGGCACACTGTTTCCGTCTCAGACAAAACTCTGGGGAAGTCACAGAGGAACAAGAATAAAAATTTAAATGTTTCCTTATTAGAGATCTCATGATAAGTGATATTTCCAGACACTACCTTCCCATAGGTTGTGTTTTAAGTGATAATTTTGATACTTTTACACTTTAGTGAACAAGCACGTATTATTTACAAAATACCCGAAATGCATCTAATACCACGAGGCACTGAGGACAATACAGGGAAAGGGTGCTACTGAACATACGCACATGGACCAGAGCACGCACGCTATGCGTGTGCTGATACCGTGCACGCGCACACACCACGAGCACGCGTGCCACGTGTGCTGATACCGTGCACGCGCACACCACGAGCACGTGTGCCACGCGTGTGCTGGTACCGCGCACGCGCACACACCACGAGCACGCGCACACACCACGAGCACGCGCACACACGAGCACTTGCACCACGCATGTGCTGATGGCGTGCACGCGCACCATGCGTGTGCTGATACTGTGCACGCGCACACCACGTGCACTCACACCACACGTGTGCTGATACTGTGCACACGCACACACCACGAGCACTCGCGCCACGCGTGTGCTGATACCGTGCATGCACACGCGCACACACCACGAGCACGCGCACACACCACGAGCACTCGCGCCACGTGTGTGCTGATACCATGCACGCGCACACACCACGTGCACTCGCAAACACCACGAGCACTCGCACCACGCGTGTGCTGATAACTGCACATGCATTCGCACACCACGAGCACTCGCGCCATGTGTGTGCTGATACCGTGCACGTGCACACACCACGAGCACTCGCACCACGCGTGTGCTGATACCTTGCACGCACACGTGCACTCGCACCACGCATAGTCACCACGCACACACACCACTCCCACGCATAAAGAGGGGCTGCTTTTTCTGAGCCATTTGAGAGAGTTGCCTGTGGCGTGGCCTTGACCACTGAGCGCCTCGGTGTGTCTCAGGGAGGAGGTGACAGCATTTCCCACCGAAGCTGCCGTGTTGTGCGTGGACGGCAGCCGACAAGCGTGCGTGTGCAGACGCGTCCACTGGGAGGCCCTCCTTCAACTCTCCCGACTCGGCGCCCCCCGATGGTTCAGCCGGGGTTGGCAGCTCCCCCGCCCACCAGCTGGTGCTCAGCAGTCTGTGCGAGCCAGCTCCGCCTTCCCTTTCATCTGTCGTCCGTGTTTATTCTTTATGCGTTTTTGGCATTTATTACTCATTTATAATGTGTCAGTGTTCAAATACTTGTCATCAGTTATCAGCATGCGTCTGCAGATTGCTGCTGGGCCTCGACAGTCTGGGTCGCACCCGATCACCTTGGTGTTCACACTGCACCAGGTCCCCACGCCCCGGTGTTGCTGTTTGTTTTAGGGCTTCTGTCCTTCCTAGCTCAAGACCCTGGGCCTCTGTCCCAGCCCTGAAATCAGCCGTGTGAGGGGTCCTGGTTCCTTCGTTGGGGAATGGTTGTGGCGCTGCTCTCAGGACGTCTGTCTTTAGGCCCTCTCTGTGGACAGAGCTAGGGAGGATGGGCGAGCACGCACACAGACACCTACAGACGCATATGTGTGTTTGGGAGAATCCCCAGCGCCGTGCTGACCCCTCCAGCTCCCCTGTCTCCACGGGCTCGTTTGCCTCCCTGGTCCCGTATCCGTGTGCCCGCCCTCCGCAGTGACAGTCCTGACCCTGGCAATCTCCGTGTACTTGCTTGTTGGCTGTGTTGCATGACTGCAGGTTCATAGGCAGACACTGGTCTGCGAATTCCTTGGATGAGCCCTCCTGCTCCGGTGTGCTGGTTTTTCATTTAAAACGTAACTGGGTTCACATCTTTTCGTTAGTGCTCAGGCTCGGGATCGGACTTCCCGTCCTTTCCCGTGCGTCCAGAAATCGAACTGTTCACAAAGGCACGCTCAGGGACACGACTCCCTCGTGGGCCTCCTCCACGTTTTTATAACTAGTGTCACTGCTTTCTGGCTTATCCTTTCTTTTTGTAAAGATGAGCAGATACACGTAAACTTCGTTCCCTTCCTTTCTATGTGCTCTTTTGCCCTTTTTTCTTCTCCTGGAAATCACTCCTTCTACCCAGAGACTTCTCCTTGGAACCACCTAGTCCTCCGCTGTGTGACTGTTCTGCGGTTCACTCAGCCGGTCTCCTGTGAGTAGCATTTGGTCATTGCCAGGACTTGGCAACTTCACACCATGCTGCACGTGCGACCTCACACGTGTGTATTTTCACGCTGTGTGAGGTGTGTCTTTATGGTGAATTCCTACAAGTGGGACTGCGAGCTCTCGGGGCAACGTGTAGCAGTTTGGCTGGGTATCGCTGCATCGCCCTCCCTGGGGCCGGCAGAGTGTTAACGCTCTCCCGTTGTTGCTCTGATGGGGGAGCAATGGCGTCTCTGTGGACTTCTCTTCATTTCTTCAGGAGTGAAGGTGAACATCTTCATAGGATTAAGAACCATCTGGTTTTGTAAGTTGTCCATATATTTTGTCCGTTTTCCATTGGACTTTTGGTCATTTCCCCCTCACATTATAAAAACTCAATTATTAGGGGTAGTCACTCTTTCTGTCCAGCAGATGCTGCAAATAATTTCTCCCTGTTTGTCACTTGTCTTCTGACTGATTATGAACCACTTTCCTGGGCATGAGTTTCCTTCGTTTCACGTTTGCGTGTTTACCACTCTTTTCTTGACCTGCGTCGTAGTTGGGAAGCTTTTCCCACACTCGGGCTCCGCCGTGTTTTCTGGCAGTCACTTCTGCATGTAGACTTCGGGATCTTTTTTTTTTTTAAAGATTTTATTTATTTATTTGAGAGAGAGAGAATGAGAGACAGAGAGCACGAGAGGGAAGAGGGCAGAAGGAGAAGCAGACCCCCTGCTGAGCAGGGAGCCCGATGCGGGAGTCGATCCCAGGACTCCAGGATCATGACCTGAGCCGAAGGCAGTCGCTTAACCAACTGAGCCACCCGGGCACCCGACTTCGGGATCTTTTGAGGTTACTTCTGTTTGTGTGAGGGGTGGGCCTTATTTTATCTTTCTTCACATGGCTGTCCGCCTACTAAAGGTCCATCATTGCCTCAGAGATTTGAAGTCACAAACTGAATGTCCACATTTCAAGTTTTGTCAATTATGAATAAAGCCGCTATAAAGAACTGTGTGCAGGCTTTTGTGAAGATATAAGATTCCAGCTCCTTTGTGTAAATACCAGGGAGCATGATTACTGGATTGTAATGTGAGAGTATATTTAGTTTTATAAGAAACCACCACGCTGCCTTCCACAGTGGCTGCATCACTCTGCGTCCCGCCAGCAATGATGAGGGTTCTTGCTGCTTCAGTCCTCACCAGCATTGGGTGGTGTCGGTTCCTACATTTTGGCTGTTCTGATAGACGTGCAGTGGTGTCTCGTTGTTTCAATGTGTATTTGCTGGGTGCACGTGATGTGATGCTTACCTGCTGTCTGTACATCTCTGGCGTTTGTTAACATCTTTAAGACTATTTTTCAGTGGGATTGTTCCCTTACTGTTGAGTTTTAAGGGTTCTTTGTATATTTTGGATAACAGCCCTTTATCGATAAGATGTGTCTTCGGCATGTTTTCTCCCATCCCGTGGTGTGTCTTATTGTCTTGACATCGTCCTTCATGGAGCAGAGAATTTTCATTTTAACAAAGTCTACTATCAGTTCTCTCTTTCATGGATTGTGCTTTTGGTGCTGCATCTGAAAATTCATCTCCACACTCAAGGTCATCTAGGTTTTCTCCTATATTACTTTCTAGGAATTCTATAGTTTTGCATTTACATTTAGGTATGTGATCTATTTCATGTTAATGTTTATGAAGGGTGTAGGTCTGTGCCTAGGTTCTTTTTTTTTTGGCTAGTGGATGTCCAGTTGATCCAGCACCATTAGTTGAAGAGACTGTCTTTGCTCTATTGTGTTGCCTTTGCTCCTTCTTCAAAGATCAGTTAACTGGATATATGGAGGTCTATGTCTAGGCTCTCTGTTTTGTTCCACTGATCTATTTACATATTCTTTTTCCAATACTACATTATCCTGAGTAACTGTAGCTTTTTTTTTTTTTTTAAGATTTTTATTTATTTGAGAGAGAGAGAATGAGAGACAGAGAGCACGAGAGGGAAGAGGGCAGAGGGAGAAGCAGACCCCTTGCTGAGCAGGGAGCCCAATGCGGGACTCGATCCCGGGACTCCAGGATCATGACCTGAGCCGAAGGCAGTCGCTTAACCAACTGAGCCACCCAGGCGCCCTTGAGTAACTGTAGCTTTATAGTAAGTCTTGAAGTCAGGTAATGACAGTCTTCCAACTTTGTTCTTCTCCTTCAATATTCTGTTGGCTATTCTGAGTCTTTTGCTTCTCTGTATAAACTTCAAAATTGTTTTGTCAATATCCACAAAATACTTGCTGAGATTTGATCAAGATTGCATTGAATCCATAGATCAAGTTGGAAAGACCTCACATCTTGACAATATTGAGTCTTCTTATCCATGGACATAGAATTCCTCCCCGTTTATTTAGTTCTTTGATTTTGCTCATCAGAATTTTGTTCTTTTCCTTATATAAATCTTGTATATATTTTATTAAGATTTATGCCTAGGGGCACCTGGGTGAATCAGTTGGTTAAGCGTCTGACTTCAGCTCAGGTCATGATTTCAGGGTCCTGGGATCAAGGCCTGCATCAGGATCCATGCTCAGAGGGGAGCCTGCTTCTCCCTCTGCCACTCCCCCTGCTTGTGTTACTGCTCTCACTATCTCTTTCTCTCAAATAAATAAAATCTTTAAAAAAAGATTTATGCCTAAATATTTCACTTTTTTGAGTGCTAATATAAATTATATGTTTTTAATTTTTCTTTTTTTTTTTTAAGATTTTATTTATTTGACAGAGAGAGAGATAGTGAGAGCAATAACAGAAGCAGGGGGAGTGGGAGAGGGAGAAGCAGTCTTCCTGCGGAGCAGGGAGCCCAAAGTGGGGCTCGATCCCAGGACCCTGGGATCATGACCCGAGCCGAAGGCAGATGCTTAACGACTGAGCCACCCAGGTGCCCCTTATGTTTTTAATTTCAAATTTCATTTGTTCATTGGTGGTATATAGGAAAGCTATTGACTTTTGTATATTAACTGTGTCTCCTGCAACCTTACTATAATTGCTTAGTTCCAGAAGTCTTCTTATCACTTCTTTTGGACTTTCTACTTAGATGATCATGTGATCTGTGAATAAAGAGTTTTATTTCTTCCTTGCCAATCTGTGTACCTTTTATTTCCTTTTCTTGTCTTGTTGCATTAGCTAGCACTTCCAGTTCAGTGTTGAAAAGGAGTGGAGAGACAGGACATCCCCTCTATGCCCAGTTTACTGAGCGCTTTTATCATGAATGGGTGTTGGATTTTGTCAAATGCTTTTTCTGTATCAATTATGATCATGTGATTTTTCTCGTTTAGCCTGTTGATCTGATGGATTACATTAAAGATTTTCAAATGTTGAACCAGCCTTGCATACCTGGGATAAATCCCATTTGGTCATGGTGTATAATTGTTTTCATACATTGTTGGGTTTGATTCACTACTTTTTTTAATGTCTGCATCTCTGTTCATGAGTGATCTTGGTCTGTAGTTTTCTTGTAGTGTCTTTGGTTTTGGTATCAGGGAAATGATGGCTTCATAGAATAAGGTAGGAGGTATTCCATCTGTTCCTATCTACTGGAAGAGATTGTAGAGAATTGTTTAATTTCTCCTTAAATGTTTGGTAGAATTCAGCAGTAAACTAATCTGGACCTGGTGCTTCTGTTTTGGAAAATCATTAATTGTTGATTCAATTTCTTTAATAGATACAGGCCTATTCACATTGTCTATTTCTTCTTGTGTAACTTTTGGCAGACTGTGTCTTTCAAGAAATTGGTCCATTTTTATCTAGGTATCAAGTTTGTGTGCATAGTTGTTCATAGTATTCCTTTATTATCCTTTTAATGTCCATGGATCTGTAGTAATGTCTCCTCTTTCATTTCTGTTGTTAGTAATCGGTGTCCTTTCTCTTTGTTTTCTTAGTTAGCCTGGCTACAGGCTTATCAATGTCATTAATCTTTTCAAAGAACCAGCTTTTGGTTTCATTGATTTTCTCCATTGATTTCCTGTTTTTTATTTCATCAGTTTCTGCTCTGATTCTTATTATTTCTTTTGCTTACTTTGGACATAATTTGCTCTTCTTCTTCTAGTTTCTTACGTGGAAACTTAGAGTATTTATTTTAGATCTTCTTTTCTAATATATGCATTCAACACTATAAATGTCCCTCTAAGCAGTGCTTTCACAGCATCCCACAAATTTTGATAAGTTTTATTTTCATTTAGTTCCAATTATTTTAAAATTTCTCTTGAGATTTCATCTTTGACCCATGCATTGTTTAGAAGTGTGTTGTTTAGGGGTGCCTGGGTTGCTCCCGTTGGTTAAGTGACTGCCTTCTGCTCAGGTCATGATCCTGGAGTCCTAGGATCGAGTCCCATGTCTGGCTTCCTGCTCAGCAGGGTGTCTGCTTCTCCCTCTGCCCCTCCCTGCCCTTGCTCGTGCACGCTCTTTCTCACAAAATAAATAAATAAAATCTTAAAAAAAAAAAAAGTGTGTTTTTAGGAGCACCTGGGTGGCTCAGTTGGTTAAGCATCTGACTCTTGATTTCAGCTCAGGTCATGATCTCAGGGTCGTGAGATCAAGCCTGGATCAGGCTCTGCACTGGGTATGGGGTCTGCTTGGGATTCTCCCTCTCCTTCTGCCCCCCACCCCCACCCCTCTCCCATGTGTGTGTGCTCTCTCTCTCTCTCTCGAAGAATAAAAAAGTGTGCTGTTTAATCTCCATGTATTTTGGGATATTCCAGTCATCTTTCTGTTATACTGATTTCTAGTTTAATTCCATCATGGTCTGAGAGCAGACGTAGGATTTCTACTTGTTGAGGTGTTTTATGGCCCAGAATGTGGTCCACCTCGGTGAATGTTCATGCGAACTTGAGAAGAATGTGTGTTCTGCTGTTGTTGGATGAAGTGGTCTACAGATGTCACTTTTATCCAGTTGATTGATGGTTTTGTTGAGTTCAGCAATGTCCTTACTGATTTTCTGCCTGCTGGATCTATCCATTTCTGAGATGTGTGTTGAATCTCCAATTATGGTAGTGATTCAGCTATTTCTCTTTGTAATTCTCTTATTTTTTGCCTCATATACGTTGATGCCCTGTTGTTAGGTGCATACACATTAAGGATTGTTGTGTCTTCTTGGAGAACTGACTCCTTTATCATTATATAATACTCTTCCTTGTTTATCTCTGATAACTTTTCTTCCTTTGAAGTCTGCTGTGTGAAATTAATAGTTACTCCTGATTTCTTTTGATTACTGTTAGCATGGCATACTTTCCTCTATTCATTTACTTTTAATCCATATGTGTCTTTATTTTTGAAGTGGGTTCTTGGGGCGCCTGGCTGGCTCAGTCAGTAGAGCATGTGACTCTTGATCTTGGGGTTGTGACTTCGAGCCCCGTGTTGGGTGAAGAGATTATTTAAATAAATAAAACTAAAAAAAAAAAACAAACCCAAAAAACCAAAGTGGGTTTCCTGTAGGCACCATATAGTTGGGTCTTGTTTTTTGATCTACTCCGTCAGGCTGTCTTTTAATTGAGCATTTTCTATGATTCCATTTTCTCTCCTTCTTAGCATATTTGTTATAATTCATTTTTACTTTTTTTTTAAGTGGTTGCCCTAGAGTTTACAATATGTATTTACAGCTAATCCAAGTGTATTTTCAAACAGCTCTATACCACTTCATGGGTAATGTGAGTAACTTATAATAGAATAACCTGAACCCTTCCCCCCAGTCACTTGTGCTGTTGCTGGTGTTCATTTCTCTTTTATATAAGCTACATGAGGATAAAGATACGTATCTTTTTATTTATTTATTTATTTATTTATTTATTTATTTATTTATTTGAGAGAGAGAATGAGAGAGACAGAGGGAGAGCATGAGAAGGGGGAGGGTCAGAGGGAGAAGCAGACTCCCTGCTGAGCAGGGAATCCGATGCGGGACTCGATCCCAGGACTCCAGGATTGTGACCTGAGCCGAAGGCAGTGGCTTAACCAACTGAGCCACCCAGGCGCCCAAGATACGTATCTTATATGTGTGTAAGCATACATAATTCCAGGTTGTTGATATCATTATTTTGAACAAACTTATGTTAGATTAAGAAAAAAATTGTTAACTTACTCCTTCTTCAGTGGCTTTCCTTATTTTATGTAGATCTGAGCTTCTGACCTACATTCTTTTCCTTCCCTCTAATGAACTCCCTCTAACCTTCTTCCAAGCCTGTTTGCTGGCCACGAATTCCCTCAGTGTCTTTCTGAGAAGTCTATTTCTCCTTCATCTTTAAGAATATTTTCACAGGGGGCGCCTTGAGTGGCTCAGTCGTTAAGCGTCTGCCTTTGGCTCAGGTCATGGTCCCAGGGTCCTGGGATCGAGCCCCGCATCGGGCTCCCTGCTCGGCGGGAAGCCTGCTTCGCCCTCTCCCACCCCCCCTGCTTGTGTTCCCTCTTTCGCTGTGTCTCTTTCTGTCAAATAAATAAAATCTTTAAAATAAAAAAAATATATTTTCACAGCATGTAGAGTCCTATGTTGGTGGGATTTTTCTCTCCACACTTCAAGTATTTTGGTCCACTTTCTTCCTACTTGCATGACTTCTGAAAAGTCAGATGTGGTTCTTATCTTTGTTTCTTTACGGGGAAGGTCCCCCCTCCCACCCAGCTTCTTCAGGATATAAAATTTATATGTGATTTTCTAGAAATTGAAGATTATATATTTTTTTCTTTTTAAAGATTTTATTTATTTATTTGACAGACACAGCGAGAGAGGGAACACAAGCAGGGGGAGTGGGAGAGGGAGAAGCAGACTCCCCGCTGAGCAGGGAGCCCGATGCGGGGCTCGATCCCAGGACCCTGGGACCCTGACCTGAGCCGAAGGCAGATGCTTAATGACTGAGCCACCCAGGCGCCCCTGAAGATGATATTTAAAGGTGCTGGTTGTTTTGTTTTGCTTTGTTTGTTTCTTGGCTCTGAGGTCTGTGTCTGACGTTAAGTTGGGGACATTTTCAACCATCATTTCAAATATTTCTTCTGTTCCTGCCTTTTCCTTCTGGTGCTCCCATTACAGGTGTGTTACACCTTTTGTGGTTGTCCCACAGTCTTTGGATATTCTCTCGTTTTTACAGTCTTTCTGATGAAGCCGAAGGGCATGACTGAATCCAGGCTCAATCCTTTTGGCAAGAGCTCCTCCCGCGTGAACTGTACTTCCTGCTGCATCCAGCATGCATGAGGACGCTACCGTGCGCTGCCAGGGGCGAAGGGTTTGATCCCACAATTACAGTGGTTATTGGCAAATGCCACCATGGGGACCTGCAGCTCTTCCACTTCTCTTCTTGAAAGATTCAGAAACCATTAGGGACGGCCCAGCAAGAGCATCTGCCCCTGAGGGGTGAGGGAGCCACCAGAGGCCAGGTGCCGGAGAAGGGGATTGCTCAGGAGGGCAGCCTAGCACCCAGTGTGGAGGCCAGAGTAAGGAGGGTTTGCATGGGGTAGGGGAGCAGGGCACAGCGGCCCGACGTGAGGTGTCAGAGCCTGAGCAGGGTAGGAGGGTGTCGGGGAGAGGTAGACGGAGGCACCTGTTAAGTAAGTGACTGTGTTGAGGATGCTCAGAGATGGTCTGAGAATGGGGGCTGTGAATATGGGAAGGGAGAAAACTGGAATGAACCCTGCATGTTGGATCCGAACAGGTGATACAGAGTCCTGGTTCCAGCATATCAGACAGAAATATAAACGCGAACGCACGTGTGCCCTGCGAGTCCCCACGAGGAGCAACACCCCAGCAGGGACAAGCATGCCCCGCACCTGGACCTGGGCTCCCCTACGCGGCCTCCAGTGTGGGGCCAGGGCGCCTTGGAGAAACACCCAGCTCCTTGATGGGGCAGGGAAGGAAGAAGATGGGCCTGAAAGCGTTGCCCCTGGAGAAGGCCATTTTGCAGAATGTTGGCGGCCTACCAGGACGCACAGGCCAGACCAAGGGGCTCCCTCTGGCCATTTCGGGAAAAATCTGTGCACAATAGTGATAGTAACAGCTCATAAGTGAGATTTTAAAATGTGATTTAAAAAATGAATAAAATTTTACGAGGAATGGGATGTTTACATCGTCTCAAAGAGCTTCATACAATATACTCTGTAATTATAAAGGGAAGACAACTTGCAGGGAGAGGCCTGGTAGACCTCCCTTCACCCAGAACCAGGTGAGCGACCAGGTGAGTGACCTTGTGAAGCCACCACACAAGCCCCACTCGAGGGACACTCCACAGAATGACCACCTGCTGGCAGGAGTGTGGAGGTGGAGGACACTGAGGAACGTTCCGGACGGGAGGGGATGGAAGGGGCAGGTCAGCTCAACACAAGCTGTGGGGCTGGATTGCAGTCAGCACGGCTGGCCCTCCGTGGAAGCAGCAGAAGTGGCCAGGGCCCTCGGGTCTGCATCGGGGTCCGAGGCTCTCCTGCGCGTCCTGCCCTCCCCCAAGACCTTCCTGGGGGGCTGACCCCTCTTGAGGTGAGTCTCCTGGGTGCAGGCACTCGGGGGCCGGGGAGCATCAGGCCCACAACACCCTCAAGAGGTTCAGGGAAGAGGTTCTTTGTGTCCTACTTGCAACAATCCTGCAAGACTGAGATCGTTTTAAGATAAAATAATTTTTTTTTAAAGATTTTATTTATTTGAGAGAGAGAGAATGAGAGAGAGCAAGCACATGAGAGGGGGGAGGGTCAGAGGGAGAAGCAGACTCCCTGCCGAGCAGGGAGCCCGATGCGGGACTCGATCCCGGGACTCCAGGATCATGACCTGAGCCGAAGGCAGTCGCTTAACCGACGGAGCCACCCAGGCGCCCAATGAAACTTTATTATTTTTTATATAAAGATTTTATTTATTTGACAGAGAAAGAGCACATGAGAGGGGGGGAGGGTCAGAGGGAGGAGCAGACCCCCCGCCGAGCAGGGAGCCCGATGCGGGACTCGATCCGGGGACTCCAGGATCATGACCTGAGCCGAAGGCAGTCGCTTAACCGACTTGAGCCACCCAGGCGCCCAAGATAAAATAACTTTTAAAACTAGTTTGGATTTTAGGAAAACCTGCCTATATATAGGAGTTTTCATTAAAACAGCTGCACACAGGAATTATTAAAATAGCTTGAACAAGGTGCTTTATGCAAACCTCAGAAGCTGCAGGGGAGGCGGGCCTGGGGGCCTGGGGGCCTGGGGGCCCCGGGGGCCCGCAGCGTTCTGGGCTGGGCGGGGTCACGCCACTGATGCCCCTGTGCCGTGGGACATGCGACCCGCCCTCGGACATGCGGCCCGCGGACTGAATCCCTGGCTTGTCCCGCATCAGATTCTCACGCTCTGGCGATAATCCCCACCCTTCCGTCAACTTTCCCGAGCGGATTAGTCAGAGCCCACGTCTCGGCTCTGCCTCGGATGCCCGTTGAGTCTGTCTCTAGTCTGTTCCCCTCTGTCTCACAGTCCTTGGTCACGGTTGTTTTTTTGGCGTGTCATGTTTTTTTACTGGGAGTCAGAGTGAATTATGTGAAGTTACAGACGCTCTGATCTTTTCACTGAAAGAAATTTACGTGTTCCTGATGTGGTCAAGCCCGCCGTGTGCAGGCTGGTCTCCCGCTGGCCCTGGAACCCAGGGCCCCCACAGCGGCAGGCCCCGAGTCATGTCTCCCGCATGGGGCGCCTGCTGAGCTCCCAGCCGCCGTCTGGGCACGCGCACCTCGCGGGAGCCGGCACCTGCCTCCGGGCGGTGGACCAGCACGAGGCCCCTCCGGAGGCCCCCCGTCTCCAGCACCTGGGCTCCTGGCCGCGCCACCGTTGCTCTCCCCGCCCGGGGCCACCATGGCTGGCTCGGGCCGCCACCTTCTCTGCACGCCAGCCGGTGTCCCTGCGGGGGACTCCGCGCGCCGGGACTGGTTCCTCAGATGCCAAGGGGTGCGTGCTCTGTGCTGTCGTCAGGAAGCTCCTTTTAAAACTCCATGTGCTCTGGCCCTGATGGTCCTCGGGGAGGCCCGGTCTGCCCCCTGCCGCCGCCTGAGTCAGAAGCGGAAGGAAAGGGCATTTTAATGTTAAATGAAGTCCGGTGTTTGACTTACATTTATTCACTGAAATGAGATCCTGAGCTTACACAGAGGGCTTTTTCTTATGAGTGACCAGTGAAGTTAAGCAGCCCGCCCAAAACGTCATCTGGCATCTGAAACAAGCAGCTCACGATTCAGGTTTGAACGGAGTGAAGGCGGGACATCACACAACAGACCCGCTCTCCTCGCAGGCTGGCCACCGCTGTCAACGTCGGCCATTCCTTCCCGCGGGACCGTCAGCCACGCGAGGACACGGACGGCCTGCTGTTCCCGCAGTGCCGGACGGCACCCGGGTTCCAGAACCACCCGCCGGCCACAGGGTGGGATGAATGCGTGAGAGGGGGCACCTCCCTGGGGCCAGCGCTCGGGGGGTGTGCTCTGCAGCCCCCTCCCACACCTCCCATGGGGACTGTCACCCGCACGCCTCGCTGGACAACAGCAGCCTGAGGCCACAGGTTTTGAAAGCTGGACAGAAAAGTGGACCAGCTCAGAAGCAACAGAACCAATGTGCTGCAAACCCTTGTTTGGGCCCGGGGTGCATCACGTCTGCGGAGCAGCTCAGCAACGAGCAGAGGCACAGCCCAGACCACAGGCTCTGATGAGCAGGGACCGTGTCCACATCAACCACCGCTCTGTGCCAGCAGCTGGCCTGGGCCCGGAGGAAGGAGGGCCACTCGGTCACCGAGCAAATGACAGGTTGCGTCCTGCAGTTACTTTGTGCTCCCTCCTTTCAGGGGACAGCCCACGACGTCCGGCAGGCCCCCCTCCTGCCCACGTGCAGCCCCACGGCCAGGACGGCTGGGCCACCGAGTCACCTCCGTCCGCAGCCTCAGAGCCGACGGACGGGGCTGCCCAAGCACGTCTAGGGGTGGAGCCCCGCTCCGGCGGGGGCGGCCTCACCCAACACCAACAGGCTGGGGAGGCCTGCAGGCCCACGGCTCGCCGTCTGTGCGCGGTCGGACCCTCCCCCAGGTGGAGACCTGGGTCAACCCCGGAGACCTGAGCAAGTCCCAGATTCCCAGCACCCTGCTGGGAGCCGGGCGACCACACACACACACACGCACACGCATGTGAGCGCCCGGTACTCCACTGGAGCCCCCCTCGGCTCCTGGAACTCACGGGCAGGCGCGTGCAGCTCTCTGCTTGCAAAACAGAGACACGGGAGCTCCTTCTGGGGAAGCCAAGGGCATCAATACCCGAACTTCCTAACACCTGCTCTGGACTTTGGACTCACTTCCTGCAGCTTGGTTAGAGCCTGGCTGGGGAAGACTGACGGCGGGCTGAACCCCAAACTGGCGAAGGCTCCCACACAGCATCACTCTGCGCACACATTCAGAGACTCACGCGGAAAGCACCACGTCAGCACGACTCTCCAGTGTGTCCCTGGCCGGTGCTCCTTGGGCATCTGGGCAGAGGCTGCTCTCGGGAGGCCCGGGAAGGGCGTGCGCGGGCCACACAGTGGAGGGATGTTCTTCCCCTCCGGCACCCAGTGCGAAGCAGCGCGGACTGTGAACCCGAGCCCCGGAGGTCTCGCCGTGGCGTTCCCGCTATCAGAAACGCTGTCGCTGCCGTGAGTCACATCTCCACCACCCAGCCCCCCGCCCTGTCGGGGCCATGACGAAAATTCCAACTCCGAAGGCTGCGTGAGCGTGGCTCCCTGGAGTAGGACCCTCCTGTCATCCTCAGAATAAAAAGCCAGTGTCCTCCAGCAGTAGAAAATTGCAAATAAAAAGTTTAATTTCAGAAACTGAGTTCACCATTTATAAATACACTAAAACATAGTCAATGCAAATCCAGATTAATAATGGGTACTTTTTTTTTTTAACAAAACTTTTCTAAAAGGTCACAGGCAAATGAGTGACTTGTTTCATCCAGAATATTTAATTGGTTTGAAATAAGAAAATGAACCTTTTTCTAGATGTTGAAGCAAAAATTCTGAAGACAGATCATCGTTAAAAGAATGACAATTGACGCTTCATTCTGCTGTCCTTGGGATTCTAAAACACCCCAGTCAGTGATGGCTGAATCTTCCCTATTTTATATATAAAAAAAAATCTAGACACCTAAGGCTATTCTTACAACTGCAATAGAACCATCTCCTCCTTGTTAACGAGCCATCTCTTCTAAAAACGATTTTATACATAATTTGATCAAATTGGGGTCATGGGGTCAGTGCACAAATTTCAGAAGATAGCTTCCTGGTGTCGAGACAGCAGGTCCGAGGCTCGGGGCGTCCACGGCAGGAGTGCTGTGGACAGGCCCCTAGCGCGGGCTCGACAGCAGGTGTCCGGGGCTCATGATCAAGGTCGACCAAATAAAACCTGAATGCAGAAGCACAGACCGGGAACGCTCCCTTTACCAAATCACTACAGAACCGACATTCCAGGACACGTCTACGTTTAGTTTCCTCTTCAAATGCCACACCTCTGTTGCAGTAAACAGTTATGTTCCAGAATATTCTCTGTACTTGACATACTTTAGAGCCTGCAGTTAAAAACTGCTCAGCCAGGATGGCTTGAACTCCACCTCCTATTTACAGATTTCATTAAACAGCCACAAAAGCTGTTCTGTTGAATTAAAGCAATTTTTAACTAAAATACAGTACCTGATTTGTGGTTTTTACATAATTGAATAAAAAGCCTACAGAATAAAATTGTTTACATCTCCTCTGATGTTCTAGTAAAACAAATCACTAACCCCCCACTTTAAAAAAACTTTACAGTTATGAATGAAATCCTAATCATCGTATTTCATCATCGGCAAGACAGGCCTTTCCTCGCGGGCCCGTGGGAAGCCCGCGGCGACGCCCGGCCTGCAGGACTGGGAGTAAGGCACACGTAGACATTACAGTGACGCTGGACGGGGAGGCTCGTGCCTGCCTCACCCCACACGGCCCCGCCCGGGGCGCACCACCGCCCCGGGACAGACAGCTGGTGCCTGATGAGCAACAACAGTTTTTGTCCGGTGGCTCCGTTGCGAGTTTCAATACTGAAAGTATATCAAGGGAAGATTCACTTTCAAAAAGATGAGCTTTTCAAAATGTTCCATCATGAGCCTGGACTGGCCCAAGCTACCGTTCTCCGTCGGTGTGTTGAACAGCCTTTCGGAAGGGACGATACTCGGGGGGCAGCCCAGGAACCTGACGGCCAGCGCGGACAGGCCCGGCCAGGCCGACTTCTTCAGGTTCCAGTAGGTGAGGGGGTCACAGGTGTGCTCGAGCACCTCCTCCTCCAGGTACGCCAGCACCATGTCCTCGGGCACCTTTGTCTTCTCCCTGGGGCCCTTCTTCGTCATCTTGGCCATGAGGGACCACAGGTTCTCCTCCCCGACTGCGCCTCGCGACGGGGAGCCCGCGTCACAGCCGTTGGAGACAGGCGCGTCCTCTGAGGTAGAATTCAGCACTTCCAGTTCCCTGATTAGATCCTGCTTGTACTGCTCCGCCTCCTCCTCCGAGAACAGGGAGGCCTTGTAGCGAGGGTCCAGCAACGTGGCGAAGATGTACCTCGGGTCGTGCAGGGTGGCGGCCAGCCGGCTCACCATGGCTTCCTTCAAGGACTTCAGCATGGTGTCGATGCCCATCGTCTCCTCAAAGAGCATCTCGATTTTCCGGTTGAGGATGTGGATCATGGGGATGACCTGGCTGAGCGTGGACACGTGGGTGCTCATCTCCCGGCTGGCGGCATCGAAGGGCTTCAGTGCGTGGCACACGGACTGCATGACTTCCCACTGGTCGCAGCTGATGAGCTCTCTGAAGTTGCACTCGATGGACATCTCGTTAATGGCCCGTTTCTGTTCAATGAGCCGCTCGAGCATGTGGAACGACGTGTTCCACTTGGACGGGACGTCCTGGATGAGGTGGTGCTGCGGCAGCTGGTACTCCTTCTGCAGCTCCGCTAGCTTTTCCTTCGCCCTGGGCGACCGGTGCACCCGCTCACATATCTTCCGTGCGATGCTGAGGAGGTTCTGGACCATCCGCTGGCTCTTGATGGCCTCGCTGACAACGAGGTTGACCGTGTGGCTGAAGCACTGCACGCTGGCGCGCTCCCCCTCGCCCAGCGTCTTCCCGATGCTCGGGTTGTCGGTGACGGTGATCCCGATCTGGAGGCCGGCGGACGTCACCCAGGCCTCCCACCAGCACTCCAGCTGCTTCCTGATGCTGTTGCTGCTGTAGTCGCAGTCGACCTGAGACACGTCCAGCAGGGCTGAGCAGTGGTGGTCCTCACGGCACGGCCGGGCCGACGGCGCGAAGGTGACCCAGTGGGCGGTGAGCGTCAGGTACTCGCGGGTCTGGTTGCTCATCCATATCCCGGACGTGAAGTGGATCACGCCGCTCTCCGCCTCCTTCAGGTGCGACAGGACTATCTGTTTCACATTACTGTACATACCTGGGATGGCTGTCCTCGAGAAGTAGGAAGGCGAGGGCAGAGAGTACTGAGGTTTCAAGTATTCGAGCAGCCTGTTAAAGCCAACATTGTCTACAAAAGAATATGGCTGGAGGTCAAGTGCAATCATTTCTGCGATGAGACTCGTGATTTTTTTGGCAACTGGATGAGAGTCGTAGAACTTCTCGTTGGTGTCGTCGAAGGAGGAAGCTCCTGACAGCTGTGCGCTCAGGGGCCCCCGGAGGCTGGGCGAGGGGGCCCGCGCCGCCCTGGGCACGTCGGTCTTGAGCACGCCGCTGTGGAACCGCTGTAAATGGCGCAGCAGGCAGCTGGTGCCCAGGTTGGTGGGCTTCTTGCCCCTGCTGATCGTGCGGCCGCAGTGCAGGCACACGACCTTCGTGGGGTCTGCGGAGCAGATGGAGAAGTGGTTCCACAGCTTGGAGGTCTTCTTGCTGTTAACGGGGAATAGAACCTGATTGTTTTTCGTGACCATGCTTGGCAAGTCAGTCAATTTGGAGGAGGAACTTTCCGCAGAAGCCAAGGTGGCGTACGGAGAGCTTGCCAGGCTGGCACCTGGAGAGCCCTTCTGGCTGCCCACGAC
Organism: Neomonachus schauinslandi; assembly: GCF_002201575.2. Classification (NCBI taxonomy): domain Eukaryota; kingdom Metazoa; phylum Chordata; class Mammalia; order Carnivora; family Phocidae; genus Neomonachus; species Neomonachus schauinslandi. The sequence continues at coordinate 1,011,261 of NC_058407.1, forward strand.
CTCCGGGTGGCGTCTGCACAGATGCCGCATCAGACAGCTGGTGCCCACGTCGCCCCGCCTGCCCCGGCTGATGACGCAGGCGCAGTGTCTGCACACCGCCTTGAGGCTGTCCATGGGCGCCAACGAGAAATGCTGCCACACCTCCGACTTCAGCCTCTTCATGACCTTCTTATTCTGCTGGAACACAGCACTGCACTCCAGCAGACTGGGGCTCAAGCCGCCAGCCTGCGGCTTCTCGGGGGAGGCGGCCAGCGAGGCCTCGCCCACGTCGTCAGAGGACAGCACCGACGCGTCTTCCGGCAGGGCGTCGCCGGCGTTCAAACGCACCTGCAGGTCCTCAGCCAGCCGCTCAGGGGAGGAGGACGCCGAGGGGGACTCCTGGACCAGCTTCCCGGGAGAGGACGACACGGAGCTCGGGTCCCCGTCGGGAGGCAGCAGGGCGGGCAGCAGGGTGGGGGGCGCGGCGTAGGGGGGCGGGATGCCTGTGCCCCCGCCGTTCTCCTGCAGCACGATGGAGCGGTGCGCCCGCCACATGTGCCTGATGAGGCAGCTGGTACCCAGGTCCTTCCCGTTCTTCCCTCGGCTGAACTCGTTCATGCAGTGGATGCACACGGCCTTGGAGTTATCCAGGGGCGACAGGTAGAAGTGCTTCCACACGGCGGACCGCCTCCTGGACCCGGACGTGCCCTTCGGGAGCGGGGGGTTCTTCTCCGCCCCGTTCTCTGCACTCTCCTCACAGGGCAGGGTGGGGAGGGGCGGCGGCCCCCCCAGGGCCTCCTCCCTGCCGTACTTGTCAGAGGCCGACGTGTCGGAGGGGACTTCTTCAGAGGACACCACAGACACCGACTCCTCCGTCATGTCATCGGGGGACGGGACCTTGGACGCCAGCTTAGGGGCAAGCTTGAGGGGTGAGAGCACGGCACCCAAGTCCCCGGAGTCGGCGGGCTGTGGTGGCAGCCTCAGTGGAGGGGGCGAGAGGGAGGGCAGGGCCGGCACGCCGCCGTTCTCCTGGATGAGCACTGTGGGATGCGCCCTCCTCACGTGCCTCATGAGGCAGCTGGTGCTCAAATCCTTCTCGTTCTTCCCTCGGCTGAACTCCTTCATGCAGTACGTGCAGATGGCTTTAGTGCTGTCCCGGGGGGAGATGAAGAAATGCTTCCAGGCCGGAGACTTCTTTCTGGAGCTCACGCCGCGGCCCGACAGGAGGCTCTGTGTCACGGCCTCCATGGCCACGTCGTACAGCGTGCTGCTGTACTGGGAGAACAGAGACCCGTACTCCTCCTCCTGGCCGCCAGGGAGGCGCTTCCCGGGGGGCTCGCAGCTCCGGCCCGCCTCCCTGGCCTCCGCCCGCTCCCCACCACCCTCCGCCTGGTGCCTGTCCTGGTCGCCCTTAAACTCCACTCCTTCCAAACTGTGATTAGGGATTTGAACAACATCTTCCTCTTCTATTTTAAAATTTAATTTATCAGAAACAAATTCACCATCCCTTTTGGGATGAGTTTCCTGGTTATTCTCCATGACTGACCATAACTACTCTGGCTGCTTCGTCATGTTCTCAGGTGGGTAAAAACCTGATCCAAAGGCTCATTTGTGCCCCCAAATGTACGTTATCTTCAGCTTTTAAAAAATAATTCCATCTTTCAAGATGCGTATGACTGTGGCTGATCATAAACCTGACTGAAGAAGAGGGCATGTGGAGAGCATGCCACCTCATCTCAGGGTGTGGAGCACCACCTGCCAGGAGCCCCGCCACGACCCGCTTCTGGGCGCAGACACGAACTGACGCAGCGGAGACCAGAGCCTTGTCCTGGAAACCGGACCGCCGTCATCTTGATAGCAGGATGACCCTTTTGCATCATCTATAAAAGAAGACGGACTCGAGGTTAGCACTGACCTAAATCGTACGTTTCAAATCTATCCCGACGTGGGTACATCAGCCTCAATAGCACAGGAAAAGTCCCATAACGGTAAGTCAAAATCGAAAACACTTGTTCCTTGACGTTTCACAATCCACTTATACAAGGAAAATACCCTAAAACTACAAAATAAGCAAAAAATAAGGACACGAGTTTAAGTTCCAAGGACCTATCCGTAAAGGATTGGGGAAACAGGCTGGCTGGGCCCCATGGGGTAGAGCCCCCGAGAGCAGCTCTCCTCACACTTTGCAGTAAGAACATATACATCAAGTGGGGATGAAACCCAGCCGACCTGTGAGATAATCAATTCACAGACCGAACGCTGAGCGCTACAAAGAAAAGAGCAACTCCCAGCACGTAAGAGGGAGTCCGTGAGAGCCGAGCCGCGTCAGGCCAGGTCCCGTCTGTCCACTCCCCGGGCACCACAGCGCTGCAGCAGCGCCGTGAACCAGGACGGCAGCCAACGCGCGGGGTCGGACTGCAGCGCCACGAAGGCAGGTGCGTGAGCAGGAGGCGGGGCAGCACACAGGGATGGAGCGGACACAGGAGGGACGACAGGAGGCCGCCCGGGTGGAGGGAGCGGCTCATGGGAAAGCTAATAAGGCAGCAACAAGAGGCCGTTCCTGGCCCAGCAGCAGAGATACCAGGAAGAGTGTGCTTATATACGACAGTAGATTCTAGGAAACCTACAATAAGCTTATGTTTTTTTTCCTACACCAACCAGGGGTTTACTAGAAATACAATCAGCACAGAAAAACTTAAAACTAATCATAAACCAAAACCAGAATGCCAAGTGGGAGGACGAAAGGCAGATTCCTGACCCTCTGGCTCAGCCAGCCCCCAAATAAAAACCAACAAGGGGGAGAAATCAAGAAAAGGAGAAGCAAAGGATCTGTGGGAGGAGAGGGGTTGTGTGCCATACAGAATGGCCACAGAGGCCACGGGTCAGGGAGGACCAGGTCCCTTCACCATGACTTAGCCAAAGCTGAGCTGCCCAGGGCGCTGGGGCCCTGTCTGGCTGGGAGGTTGTGCCCGGCCTAGGGCAGTGCCCATTCGCCTGTCCCGTGGGGTAGATGGGGCCTGCTGGGCTGGGGTCTAGACGGGCTCTGCATGCACGTTCAAGTGCCCGCGGAGGGGATGGGATGGACCAGGTCACTGCCTGCCCCAGGAGGCCGGCCTCAGCCCCAGCAGCCCCAGGAGGCCGGCTCCAGACTCAGGCTGGGCCGCCAGCATCTGTGCAGACAGGCATCCTCGGCCGCCTCATGCCCATCCTGCCCACCCGGGGCCAGCACAGCCCGGACGAGGCTGCTGAGGGGCGCTGGGGGTGCCCAGAAATGACCACCTGAGGCCAGAAGTGGGGCCAGCCAGCGGGGCCGGGACCAAAACACGCGGTGAGGAACGCTGCATCTACTGGCACAGCGGCTGCAGCCCCGAGGGGCTCTAGCTCATCCGTGGCCGGGCCATAGGCTGCCTGGGGCTGCCGGCCCCACAGCGAGGGACCCTCTGCCTTGGGTCTAAGCTGCTCCCTGCAGAGATGCCTGCCCTTCCGCCAGGGCCTCTGTGGCCATGTGGATGGCCCACGCCGGGGGCACTGGGGTTGGCAGGATGGGAGTGGTGAGAACCGCTGCGTCTCTACCCCGCCCAGCCGGCCCCACGCGCCCTGCCTGTGCCCCTGCCCCGTGCCCAGCCACGCCTCCTCCCCTGGACGCACCCTCTCGCGTGGCAGCTCCCACTGCCACCTGGCTGCACGGTGGCTGCGCCGTGCCCTGCTATGCAAACCGAGGCTGACCACGGCAGCGCCCACAGCGGCCCCACCAACCAGGTGAGCCGTCACCCAGTGCCAGGAGCCACAGCGGCGAGGCCAGCCCAGAATGTGTTCCAAAGCAGCACGCTTCTGAGAGCAAAGGGAAGCAAGACTGACAATAATGCTGAGATGACAGGCTCACCTGGAGCCTGCTGGGCAAAGCAGGACGTGCGGTCACCCTAAAAAAGTGTGTGCACTTTACAAAACAGCTAGCTCCCGCCAGAAGCAAATGCAGGTTTTCCAGAAAGCATCCCAGATCACGAATTCCACAAAGTTCGGCCAAATACTCAGAATAAAAAATTAGCTTCTAAATAAAGTATCAGTAAGCATAAAGGAAGCAGGCCACCAGGAGTGAGAACCAGGAGAGGCACCAGATTTAGAACAACAAAGACTCACTGGCATCAACACAGAGCACAGAGTAATTATGCGTAACTGTATTTCTAAAACAGAATGTGTGATTACATAGTTCATAAGTACAATTACGTGTATAATTTTAAAAAAAAATAAAATATAGGGCGCCTAGGTGGCTCAGTTGGTTAAGCGACTGCCTTCAGCTCAGGTCATGATCCTAGAGTCCCTGGATCGAGTCCCGCATTGGGCTCCCTGCTTGGCGGGGAGTCTGCTTCTCCCTCTGACGCTCCCCACTCTCATGTGCTCTCTCTCATTCTCTCTCTCAAATAAATAAATAAAATCTTTAAAAAAATAAAAAAATAAAAAAAAAATATATAGAAAACAAAGAAAAGTGAGCAAAAAATAAGACACTATAAAAATGAGAAGCCGGATTTGGAAAAGACTTTTTAAAAAATAGAATTGTAAGTATATACAAATCAAAACCACAATGAGACACTCACCAGGATGGCTGGACTCGAAAAGATGGACAATAGCAAGTGTTGACAAGGATGTGGGAAAACGGTGCCCCGTGCACTGCCGGTGGGGGTGTAAGACTCTGGGGCCCCTTCAAAAGACCACTCTGGCAGCTTCCCAAACGTAACACAAAGTCCCCATATGACCCAGCAATCCCACATAGATACCAAGGAGAAATGGAAATGTGTGCTCACTCAAAAACCTGTACGTGAATGGCATCAGACAGAGAGTGGAAACAACCCAGATATAATGCATGAGTGGGTAAAAAAATGTCACGCATCCCTACAACAGCAAGACTGTGCTCGCCACGACACGAACCTTGATGTCACCGAGCTAAGAGAAGCCAGACACAAAGATAGCACACTGTGGGACTGAGTTCACCTGCAGTGTTCACAGAGAGGCGGACCCCCAGAGACAGAGCAGTGAGGGGAGCCCAGGGGCTGGGGGAGCATGACAGGAATGACCGCTGATGGGCTGGGGGCTTCCTTCCCTTTGGAGTGATTAAAAATTCTGGAATCAGACAGTTGTGACCTTATATGAGTATACTTCAAAAAGGTTTATTTTATGATGTGTGAATGACATCTCAATAAAAAGAAATTATATAAATTTAGAATTAAAATCAAAATAAGGGAAACAGGTGATTCAAACCAGCTGAAGAAACAAACACTAGACTGAAGATGGATGCAAACAAAGGTGGCAGCACGGAAGCAGAAGCAGATGGAGACACAGAGCGCAGGGCTGGTGGCTCGGGGAACCAGGTGGAGGGCGGGCGGTGTCAGAGGGCTCCTGACAGAGTCCCCAGAACTAAGGGCAGATGTGAATATACACAGAAGCATAAAGTACTGCAGACAAAGTGAGGGGATGACCTGAGTTTGGATCCAAACAGATGCACTAATGAAACTGCAGAACAAAAACGGTGGGGGAGAGTGCTCACAAGCATACACTTGTCAGGATCCAAATACAAAAATAAATTTAAAAAATTACAAAGACAGTTGGAGAAATGTGAACACTAAGTGCATGTCTGAATCTACTAACAAAGGATTTATTTGGAGGGTGAAATGGTATTATGATTAAGTTTTATGTTCAGGTACCTACAGATGAAATGATATGCTGTTTGGGTTTTGCTTCAAAATAATCCAGTTTGGGGTGGGGGCGGACAGAAGGTACAGATGAAGCAGGACTGTCCAGGTGTGGATGATCACAGAACAGGCACATGGCGGCCATCACTGGATGCAGTTTACAGTTCTCTCTACTTGTGGGTAAGCTTGAATTTTCCATAATGAAAAAGATTTTAAAATTATAGCCAATGACCCTCATAAAAATAAAAGAAGATTCCTTTTAAAACATTAGCAAATTAGATTCAGTAATAAAAACTATAATACACCAGGACCAAACAGGGCTAATCCAAGACTGCACAGTTCATTTAACATCTGAAAATAAGTCAGTGTAATTCACCACAGTAAGAGAATAAAAACCATACAATCATTTCAACAGTGCAGGAAAAACATCTGATATAATTTAACACCCATTCATGATAAAAATTCTCAGCAAAAGAAAACTTTGTTAACCTGATAAAGGACACATAAGAACAGCTTACAGTCAGTATCACTCATGCTTCATTACAAAGACTGAAGACCGTCCTCCTAAGATCAGAAGTCTGTCCCGTCACTTCCAGTCAGCTGCATGCTGGAGTAGGAGCAAGAAGCAGGGGGTCCGACACAAGACACAGGACACACATAAACTGAAAACACAGATGTGAGACTGTCTTCACTCATGTTGGATGTGTGGGGTAAAATCCTAAGGAATCTACAAAAACTACTAAAAATAATAAGTGAATTTAGAAAAATCACAAGATACAAGATTAATTTAAAAAAGCAACTGAGGCACCCGGGTGGCTCAGTCAGTTAAGTGTCTTCGGCTCAGGTCATTATCCTGGGGTCCTGGGATCGAGCCCCACGTCGGGCTCCCTGCTCAGTGGGGAGCCTGCTTCTCCCTCTCCCTTGCCCCCTCTGCTCTCTCTCCCAAATAAAATATTAAAAAAATAATAATAAAAAACAATTATTTTTGTATATACAATAATTGAAAAACGAAAAATTTTAAAATTCTGTATTTAACATAAAATATAAAATACAAAATAGAAAACAGAGATACCTTTAAAAAATATGTCCAAGACCCGTACACTGAAAACGGAAACACTGCTAAAGAGATGGAGTTCTTGATTTGGAAAATCCAATATTGGTAAGATATCAGTACTTCCTGAATTGAATTGATCTACAAATTCAATGCAATTCTAATCAAAATCCCAAAATGCTCTTTTTGCCATAGCTGATAAGCAGAGCTGAAAATCTGTACGGAAATACAAAGAACCAGGAATAAATAAAATTACAGTTTACCCTTGAACGACACAAGGAAGTTAGGGTGCTGACCCCCATGTACTTGAAAATCTACATGTAACTGCTGACTCCCCCAAAACTTAACTACTGTTGACTGGAAAATGCAGCAGATCTTGAACAACACGGGTGTGAACTACACGAGTCTACTTATACACAGAATTTTTCCCCCACCACTAACTACAGGGCAGCACTGTAAGTGTATTTTCTCTTCCTTAGGGTTTTCTTAATAACATTTTCTTTTCTGTAGCTCACTTTATTGTAAAAATACAGTATATAATAAATGTAACACATAAAGTGGATTGACACATATTTTATAGTTACACAGATTTTTTAAAAAAGCACAGTTGGAGGACGTACAGTGACTTCTGCTTCTGGCCATGATGGAGTGATGGGGGTGGGCTCACCTTCTCACATCAGACAACTAGTATCCCAGATAAAACATATGGAAAAACGTTTTCCAGACAAAAGAACAGGAAGCATGGGGCAGTGATCCCGGACACGGAAAATGAGTGAGGTGGGCCCTGTGGCCGACAGGCTTGTCACCTCGAGCACAGGCTACCGTCCTGGGAGCAGGAACGTACACAGACCTGGTGCCCCCACTGGGCAGGTCTGGCTAGAATCAGAATCTACAGGACAGAGTACTGGAGAAGAAGAAGCTCCACGGAGCCCAAGAGATCTGTACAGGGTTCCCTTACTGTCTGTGGCTGATGGATCAGGTAAGTTTAAGGAAAAAGCTGATGGAAGAATTACCAGGGCTCAGAGGGCCGGGACTGGCTTGTGTTCCCAAGAGGAAACAGCAAGGAGAATCCTCAGAAGGGCACAAACTCAGCAGGAGGCAGAGAATAAAGGCAGCTCAGGAACCACCCTTACAAAGCCTCAGCACAAGCCCCAAGAGGGGGAAACTGAAACTAATTTAATCACATCCCAAAACAAGTCTCAACAGTGCTTACAGGAAGTAACAACACCCTGCACCCAATAAAGTGAAATTCGAGATGGCTGACATCAAACATAAATTACCAGACACACAAAAAAGCAGGAAAACGTGACCCCGAACAAGGAGAAGACCATTAATAGACATAGACCCAGCTACGACACAGACGATAACATTAGGAGACAAGAACATTAAAACAGGCATTACGAACACAATGGTATAATTTGAGGAGGTAAATGAAATGATAAACATGATAAGCAGGACAAACTATAAAAAAAACCTAGGGGCGCCTGGCTGGCTCAGTCTGCCTTCGGCTCTGGTCATGATCCTGGGTTCTGGGATTGAGCCCCACATTGAGCTCCCTGCTTAGCGGGGAGTCTGCTTCTCCCTCTCCCACTCCCCCTGCTTGTGTTCCCTCTCTCGCTGTCTCTCTGTCAAATAAATAAATAAGATCTTTAAAAAAAAAAAGATCTGAATGAAATTTCTAGAGATGTAAATACAGTATTTGAAACCAAAAATATACTGGATGGGGTTGACAGCAGTTTAAACACAGCAAAAGAAAAGATCAATAATTATGAAGACATAGCAGCAGAAATAAAACAAGAGGAAACATGGGGCACCTGGGTGGCTCAGTCGTTAAGCATCTGCCTTCAGCTCAGGTCATGATCCCAGGGTCCTGGGATCGAGCCCCACATCGGGCTCCCTGCTCCGCAGGAAGCCTGCTTCTCCCTCTCCCACTCCCCCTGCTTGTGTTCCTGCTCTTGCTATGTCTCTCTCTGTCAAAAAAAATAAATAAAATATTTAAAAAAAAAAAAAAAGAGGAAACAGCAAGGAAAAAAACTGAAAAATTTAAAACTTACGCATCAAATGACACTATTGGGTGAAAAGACAAGATGTAGAATGAGAGAAAATATTTGCAAATCATATATCTGATAAGGGGTTAATATCCAGGATAAACAGTTCTACAACTGAACAACTACCCAACTCACAGATGGACAAAGGCCTGGAACAGATACACAAATGGTCAAAAAGCACATGGAAAAGGCTTGACGTCATTAATCATTATAGAAGTGTGAACCAGAAGTACAAAGAGAGATCACTTCATCCCCGCTAGGATGGCTAGTATTAAAAAGTAACAGTAAGAAAGGGAAAAAGTATTAAGATGTGCAAACACTGAAGGTGTGTTCCTAACAGCCTGACGATGCTGAGCATCTTAGGTGCCTATCTGCCCTTCGCAGCTCTTTGTGAAATATTTGCCTGTGCTCCTGCTTGGCCGGGCAGTTCTTTTTTTTTTCCCCCCTAAGATTTTATTTATTTATTTGATAGAGAGAGAGACAGTGAGAGCAGGAACACAAGCAGGAGGAGTGGGAGAGGGAGAAGCAGGCTTCCCACGGAGCAGGGAGCCCGATGTGGGGCTCGATCCCAGGACCCTGGGATCATGACCTGAGCTGAAGGCAGACACTTGATGACTGAGCCACCCAGGCGCCCCTGGGCAGTTCTTAATACTGAGTTCTGAGAGCTCTCCACATATCTGGAAACAAGGCCTCTATCACATATGTGATTTGCAAGTATTTTCCCCCAGTCTTAAGCTTGTCTTTCTCTTAGCAGTGTATTTTGAAAAGCATAAGCTTTTAATTTTAATGAAGTCCAATTTACCAGTTTGGTTTTTTATGGATTATACTTTTGGGGTTATGCTACGAAATCTTTGCCTAACCCAAGTCACAGAGATTTTCTCCTGTGTTTTCTCTTCTAGAAGTTTTACCACTTTATGTTATATATTTAGATCTTTGAAATACTTAAATTCATTGTTTTGCATATGAATATCTAACTGTTCTAACACCATTTGCTGAAAAGACTATCCTTTTCAACAAAGGATAAATGCCTTTGTACCTCTTGAAAATTAGCTGTATGCAGACATACATACATGGTTTATGTCCACACCAAGGTTTGTACACAGCGTTGACAGCAGCTGTTTACCTGGATATAAATGTGTGTGTGTGTAGATATTTATTTATCAAACTGTGTACTTTAAACATGTGCTATTTACTGAATGTCAATTAATCCCAGTGTGGATAATATGAGAAACACACGTGTTGGTCTCTGCCCCCGGGTCCTGGCATGGAGCTCCTGAAACCCTGTTAACCTCCTGGGAGCCTGGAGTGTCTTCTGTTCCGATGAGGCGACTCTGGGTGGGCTCCTGGGCGGGGACTGGTCACCAGAGAGACCGAGCTATGATCCCAAGCAGGCATTTTCACCCCTGCTCCCCATTCTCTAGAGAGGGGAAACGGGGCTGGGGATGCAGTGAACACCTGATCACACCTATGTGATAAAACTTCCATAAAAATCCCAAACTTGTGTGGGGCTCAGGGAAGCTGTAGGTTGGTGAGCATGTCCACATGCCGGGAGGGTGACGCACCCCAACTCCACCAGGACAGAAGCTCCTGTGCTTGGGACCCTCCCAGGACCCACCCTGCATGTCTCCACCTGGCTGTGGACAGAGACAGGATAGAAGCTGTGGATCCAGCTTCATCCGTATCCTTCATCACACCCTTTGCTAAGCGATAAACGGAGGACTGGGGGTCAGCACTCCCCTGAGTTCTGTGAGCTGCTCTAGCAGATCAGAAGATTCCAGAAGGGGCTCCTGGGAACCCCATTTGGAGCCATGTTGGACAGAGGCTGTGGGTAACCCGGGGACCTGCCCCACCTGGGGGTTGCTCCTGAGTGGGGGGCAGTCTCGTGGGACTGAGCCTTTCCTGGTGGGATGTGACACTAACTCTGGACAGATGGTGTGAGAAGTGAGTTCAGTTGGAGGACACCCCACGTGGGTTGGAGAACTGATCATGGGGGGGAAAGCACCCATACATTTGGTGACCAGAAGTGACGTATTCTGTGACTGGAGAGTAAGAGTAAAGGAGAAACGGGAGAGTTTCCCTAGACACACAATTAAACCTGCTTTTTTAAAAGGCAGGGATTGTCAGACTGGATAAAAAGGCGAGACTATCGCCCACAAGAAATAAACTTTAAACATAAAGACACAAACAGGTTAGAAGCCAAAGGATGGAAAAGGTGCACCATGCTGATACTAATCAAAAGAAAGCTGCAGTGGCCGCATTCACATTAGAGGGAGCCTGGGATGACGTGCCAGGGACAACAGGGACACTGCGTCAAGTAACAATGGGCCAAGTCACCGGACATGCACACACCAAAAGAGCTAAAGGGAGACAAGATGGGGTCACAATCATAGAGATTTCAACACATCTAACTGAACAAGCAGACAGAACATCAGTCGAGCTAACAGAAGCTTTAAAAACACTATTATCACACAACCTAATTGACATTTATTGAACTGTTCAGCCAACAAAAATAGAATACATATCATTTACAGATGGACACAAAACATTCATCAAGATCCATTGTTCTCAGGACAATAAAGCAAACTTCGATGAATGTGAAAGAAACAAAATCAATCAAAGAAAGGTCTCTGACAAGGGAGTTGAACAAGAAATCAACAACAGAATATCTGGAAAAATCCAAATTGTTTTCAAATAAATAACCCTTCTATATTAAGCCAAGGGTCAAAGGAAAAAATCAAAAGGAACAGTAAAGCAAATTTAATCCCAAAGTAAACAGAGAAAGGACAACAACAGAGAAAAGATGTGAAGTCAGTGAAATCAAACACTGGTTCTTTAGAAAGATCAATAAGATCAAAGACAGAAATCACCAACACCAGGACCGAAAGAGGGGGTACCACCCTAGATCTCACAGGAAATAAGGACAATAAGGAAGTACATAAATAACTTTATGACAATAAATTCAGCAACTTAGATGAAACAGACAAATTCCTGGAAAGACACACATTATAGAAACTCAATAAAGAGGTAAGCCAAATATCTATGTAAAAAATTGAACCTGTAGTTAAAAACCTTCCCAAAAAAGAAACTTCTAGGTCCACCTGGCTACACTGGTGAATTCTACCAAACATTAAAGAAAAAGAACCAGTGAAACACAAACTCTTCCATAAAAGAAATACTTTCCAGCTCTTCATGAGGCAGTATTACCCTGATACCAAAATCAGAAAGACACTACAAGAAGACTCGTGTCCCTATGATCACAGAAAAACTTCAACAAACTTAGCAACTTCTTAAAACTTTAGCAAATCAAGGGGCACCTGGGTGGCTCAGTCAGTTGAGCATCTGAGTCTTGATTTGGGCTCAGGTCGCAATATCGTGGAGGCGGGCTCCACACTTAGCAGGGAGTCTGCTTGAGATCCTCTCTCCCTCACCTTCTGCCCCTCCCTCCCCACCCTCATGTTCTCCTTCTCTCTAAAATAAATAAATATTTTTTTAAAAAACAAACTACAGATATCATACCCCGAGTAAGTGGGGTGATCATGAGAGTAAAATATTAACAGAATAACAGAGGAAAGCCATGGTCACACTACATAAAGACACGTAACAACACCTCTATCCCCACTCATGACAAAAGTGCTCGACAAAGCAGAGAAGACAGGTCCCCAGCCTTCCGAGGACGCCTGGGAAGAACTACCGCCGCAGCACAGTGCACAGGGGTAGAGAGAGCGCGTGCCCTGCACAACGGCGCCCCAGCTGTGCTCCCGCCAACGCTGTGCTGCAGCCCAGGCAACAGGCAGATGGCAAGGTCAGGGGACACTGCCATCCTTCACCAAAGGCACAGTCATCCGTGTAAGAAAGGTCTTAGGGCCTCTACTGAAAGATGCTGGTCGTGCAGTGCAGCCGTCCTCCCGTGCTGGCCACCGCCTCACTCCCCAGTGCTCACGTTCCCACTCCTGGACCATGCTGTCCTCTGTCCTCTGCAGGTGGCCAGGTGGGCCCTTCCCCCTCCGGGGCTGGAAGAACCCACCCTCTTCCTTCCAGGCTAACACCTCGTTGTAGGCTGACCCTGGCCCTCTCTCAAGACTCTTGGGGCAACACTGAGGGATGATGGAGATGGTAAGAGCTAATACTTACTGAGTGTTTACCATGGGCCATCTTTTAAGAGTCAGACCTGCATTATCTCACTTAAAGCAAGTGACAGGGGCCCCTGGGTGGCTCAGTTGATCAAGCATGTGAGTCTTGGTTTCAGGTCGTGATCTCAAGCCCCAAGTCAGGCTCCATGCTCAGCGTGGAATCTGCTAAAGTTTCTCCCTCTCCCTCCACCCATGCTCGCTCACTCTCTCTTTCTCTCAAATAAATAAATCTTTTAAATAAATAATAAACCACATGACAATCTTTTGAGGACGGTTTACTCTGCCTTTTCTCCACAGAGAGGCTGAGAAACCCATCGCAGGCACACAGGCATGAACGGGGAAGGGGGGAAACAAGAGCGTGGGAAAGAGGCAGCCTGACAGCACAGCGATTCCCACCACGAATGAATGTTTGCAGACCACAGGCTCGAGCACCCCTACCAAACCCAAGATTTTTGTTTAAGAAGTGCTGAAAACAAGGGATAAAACATAAAAATTACAAGGGACAGAGGACCATGTTTAAACAACACCAGAGTGATGAAATCAGCAAAATCCAGATTATAGGAAATTCTTCAGGACAAACAACCCAGTTTCCTTAACAAACAATTTATACTTGAATCCTGACCTTAATTAGCAAACTATATATGAACATTTTTTAGACAATGTGAGAAATCTGGATACAGAATATTTGATATGAAAGATTATTGTTAGTTTTAAAGCTGTGATAAAGGCATTGTGGATACAAGTTTTAAAAGACACTCATCCATCCAAGATACTTACTGAAATATGTCCACGTGAAATGTGATTTCTGGTATTTGCTTGAAAATAACTGAGTGGGGGATACTGATAACACACGGCCATGACTTGGTACCTGCACACGGCCATGACTTGGTACCTGCTGAAGGGAGTGCATTTCCTAATCTCTATTACAATACTTCCATAAGAATTATTTTAAGAAAAGGGGCACCTGGGTGGCTCAGTCGTTAAGCGTCTGCCTTCAGCTCAGGTCATGATCTCAGGGTCTTGGGATCGAGCCCCACATCAGGCTCCCTGCTCGACGGGAAGCCTGCTTCTCCCTCTCCCACTCCCCCTGCTTGTGTTCCCTCTCTTGCTATGCGTCTCTCTCTGTCAAATAAATAAATAAAATCTTTAAAAAAAAATAAATAAAATCTTAAAAAAAAAAAAGAATTATTTTAAGAAAAAAAACTTAAGACTGCTGACTTTTCAAGAGAAGCGATGGGAACCAGGAGACAAAGGAATGATACCTTCAAAGTTCTGGGGAAAAAAAGGCCAAACCAGAATTCAGTACTCAGTGAAAATATTCCTGCAGAAATTGATATAAAATAAAAACACTGTCAGACAAATCAAACACAGAAGGTGTCATCAGGTGGCCTGTACTGAGGAGAATGCACAGAGGGGGTCCTTTAGGCAGAAATCACACAACCCCCCCCGGAGAAGTTCAGTAACGCAGAGAGGATAGTAAGCACAACAGAACAGTAATGGTCGGGGCGGAGTGAGGTGCCTGGGACACCCATCGCACCTAGGCGCCGGTGCTTCCGGGCCCATTCAGCGGAATTAACTAAAACCATCAACACACACGCAAACCTACATGCATATGCATGGTGAATACAAACCACGGTTCACACTGATACCTCCAATCTCAACCCAACATCCCAGGATCATTCTAGCCTCCCTTTTTCCGTATTTGTAACTTCTCTCCAACAGTGAGAAATCTGGCTCCCACTATCCTTAAAAGGTATACTCATTTGCTCAATCCTACAATATCCAGAAAGTAGTTTCAGAATACTAACCCATATCACCAAGGAAAAACAAGCTTTCAAAGTAGAGAGAGTAGTTTATAAAAGCATGTCTTTGGGCTTGCAGGTTTAGCACTGTGTCCAAGTTTCTTGGGTCAGTCTTCTCTTTTAAATGCAGCTATTTTATTCATTTGAAATACAATTAGGTTCACTTGTTTCTGATGATAACACAGCACAGAACTAGAATAGCAAAACCACATCTTGAGGAGGACATCAACACCAAGGCAAAACCGACAGGAGTTTCCTTAACTCCAAAATGTAAGCACAGAGAACAAACCAAAAATATATACAAGGCCCATGTGGTACTAGATGCGTACGGGAAAAAGCAGCCCTGGGCACGTGATACGCTGAAATCCCGAAGCAGCCAAGAGGTGTTCACTGGAGTCCCGAGGACCACGCTGCTCAAGCCGGGGGTGTTTCCCGCACTACGGTGAAGCAGATGTGTGTCAGGGGTCCAAGGGAAGGTCCAAAGAGGCTGGGGCAGAACAACCAGCCAAAAACTTCCTTCCAGGGCAAAGAGCTGCATGAAAGAAACTGTGGGAACAGACTAAATTGAGCAGCTTGGGGATCAAAGCAGCAAAGAGAGGACAGGGTTGAGAAGGGGCCTCAGAAAGCCAGCCACTGCTCCAGAATGTCAGGACGAGGGCCTCTGGAATCCGCAGCTCCGTAAGAGCCAGGAGAGCGCTGCCCAGTTGTCCATGTCAGACTGGTCAGAGCTCTGGGATTAATGAAAGGCTCACAACAATCTGAGGAGCACTTACTCAGAAAACGACTGGGCCGCTGTTAAGAACAGCAACTTGTGACATTTGACCTGCCATCCTTCTTCCCCATGGGAGCTGCGAAAGCAGCAGCCCCACAGAAAAGTCCTACGCGACAGCCCTGCCACTATTTGACCTTTGTCACAGGTCCCTGGAAAAGCCCCATTCATAGGGCAGGGCTGTGATGTGACCTGACTCAGAGCTTGCTCTGTGAGGAAAAACCCTCTCCCCAGGGAGTTTGTTAAAAAATTGCAGCTGGGGCGCCTGGGTGGCTCAGTCGTTAAGCGTCTGCCTTCGGCTCAGGTCATGGTCCCAGGGTCCTGGGATCGAGCCCCGCATCGGACTCCCCGCTCCACGGGAAGCCTGCTTCCCCCTCTCTCTCTGCCGCTCCCCCTGCTTGTATTCCCTCTCTTGCTGTGTCTCTGTCAAATAAATAAAATCTTTAAAAAAAAAAAATTGCAGCTGTTTGTTTTCAATATCACAACTGCCTGAAGCTGCAGTACCAGGCAAGGCCAGCAAAGAGCCTGGCAGAGGTTTAAAAGGAAGATCTGGGGAACAAGAGGTCTATGGGGAGCTTTGAAAAGCTCTGACAAACTCCTGGAGATGCAGAAGGACATGCATGTGCAGAACCGTGCACGCGCCCAGGAAAGACCTGGATGGACACCCCAATCGCTCCCTCCTGGCCGCCCCTGAAATGCTGTGCAAACAGAGGGTGAAGGCGAGGTCAAAGTGCTCAAGGACAGAGGGTGAAGGCGAGGTCAAAGTGCTCAAGGACAGAGGGTGAAGGCGAGGGCAAAGTACTCAAGGACAGAGGGTGAAGGTGAGGGCAAAGTGCTCAAGGACAGAGGGTGAAGGCGAGGGCAAAGTGCTCAAGGACAGAGGTGCACGCGCACACACAGCCCCTAGCAGAGATGGCAGACACACCTGGCATTTAAGGAAGGCATTAAAGGAAGTCTCTAACCAATCCTTAACTGACCACTAAGCTACCCAAGCAGAGACTTCAGTGGCCAAACACTACAAGGGACATAGGCTTTCTAGAATTCGTTCAGGAAAGCCATGAGAGAAACAGACTAAAACAAAATGAGACTCCAGCAATAACAATAAACATGAGAGGGAGAAGGATCTGATGTCCAGTTTTCAACAAAACCAATGTATTACAAAACATACAAAAAAAGCAGGAAAGTATGGCCTATACATGCGGGAAAAAAAGTCCAAAGAAACTGTCCCTGAGAGGGCCCAGATGTTGGACTTACTAGACAAAGACTTTAAATCAAGCATTAGAAATGTGTTGACTGAGGGGTGCCTGGGTGGCTCAGATGGTTGGGCGTCTGCCTTCGGCTCAGGTCATGATCCCGGAGTCCTGGGATCGAGTCCCACATCGGGCTCCCCGCTCTGCGGGAAGTCTGCTTCTCCCTCTGCCTCTCTCTCTCTCTCTCTCATGAATAAGTAAATAAAATCTTTAAAAAAAAAAAAAAAAGAAATGTGTTGACTGAATTAAAGGAAACAGTGTATAAAGACAACATATAAAATAAGGAATAACAAGTCTCACCGAATAAATATCAATACAGACAGAAAAATTATAGAAGAGAACCAAGCAGAAATCACGACATTGAAATGTAGAAGTACAAGGGGAACATTCACTAGAGGAGTTCAGACTCATGCAGAAGAACCAGCAAACCTGTAGACAGGTCTGCAGGACAGTCGGACGGGAAGCCGGCAGAGCTGCGGAAGACCATCCACCACCCTGCTGAGCAGCTACACAGACACCCATCTCACCCACACTCCCCTCACCTGCACACAAACCACCACATGCGAGGCCAGGAAACAAGCATTACTATGTTCCAAAGGGCCGAGACTATACAAGTATGTCCTTCACCCACAATGCAGTTAGATTATAAAACAGTAACAGAAGGGAATTTGAGAAATCAATAAATATTTGGAAATAAAAGTACATTTCTAAATAATCCATGTGTCAGAAAGAAATTACAAGGGAAATTAGAAAGTATTTTCATCTGCGGGGCGCCTGAGTGGCTCAGTCGGTTAAGCGTCTGCCTTCGGCTCAGGTCATGATCCCGGGGTCCTGAGATCGAGTCCCACATCGGGCTCCCTGCTCACGGGGAGCCCGCTTCTCCCTCTTCTTCCGCCCCTCCCCTGCCTGGGCTCTCTTGCTCTCTGTCAAATAAGTAAATAAAATCTTAAGAAAAAAGTATTTTCATCCAAATGAAAGTAACATCACAACAAAATTTATAAGATGCTGAAGTGCTCAAAGAGAAATTTATAGCTTTCAATACCTGTATTAGAAAAGAAGAACCTCGAATCAATAATGTAAGCACTTCTTCAGAACATTCCACCCCAAAACCGTAGAATACATTCTTTTCACGTGCATATAGAGGGCCACAAATCTCAGTAAATTCCAAAAAACTAAAAGCATATAGGAGTGCTGACTCACTATGTTGTATACATGAAACTAACATCACATTGTATATTAACTAGAATTTAAACAAAAACTTAAAAAAACCCTGAAATCATACCATGCATGTAAAAAAAAAAAAAAAAAAAGATAATGTAAGCATTCACCTTAAAAAATACTGCAAAAAAGGGCAGGAAAAGAGGCAATAATAAAGATTAGAGTGGTATGAATGAAATGAAAAACTGAAAAAGGATACAGAATATCAACAAAACCAAAAGTTGATTCTTTTAAAAGACCGAGAAAACCAACAAATCCTTAACTAGATTAACCAAGACTACAAGACAAAGTTTGCGAAAATGTGGGAACGTTACCACTGATTCCTCACAAAGTGGAATATAAGAAAATACTATGAACAACTTGGTACCAACAACTTCAACAACTCAGGTACAATGGAAAAGTTCCTAGAAAGTAGTAAGTTACCAAGAGTGACTCGAGAAGAATTAGAAAACCAGAATGGACCTATAACAAGTACAAAAATTGAATCAGTGATTTAAAAATCTTCCTGCAAGAAAGTCATAGGCCCAAACGGCTTCACTTGTGAATTTTTTCAAGCATTTACAGAAGAAATACTACTGATACGTCACAAACTCTGAAAACAGAAGAGGATGGGATACTTTCCAGCTCAGTCTAAGAGACCACATCACCTCTATCCCAAAGCCAGACAAAAACAGCAAGGAAGAACTACAGATCACTAGATACACAAAGGAGGCCCCAGCGTTTCCCACAGCACAAGAGGACCACAGGGAAGGAAGCCCATGAAGCCAGAAAATGTTGTCTAAGTCATATCTCCTTACATTAAAAAAACCTTAAAAAACAAAAAAATTAGTATTATATAAAAAATGCAACAGACAGAATAATGGGCCCCTCAGAAGTCCATGTCCTAACCCTCAAATCTGTGAGTATGCTGGGTTATATGGCAAGGAGGAATTATTAATCATGTGGAATTAAGGAAGCTTATCTTAGCTTATTTGTGGGGATGCAGTGTGATCTCAAGGGTCTTCCTGGTGGAAGAGGCAGAAGAGAGACAGGGAGTGACACCTTCAGAAGAAGGGCCAGGTTGGGGTGCCTGGGTGGCGCAGTCGGTTAAGTGTCTAACTTCGGCTCAGGTCATGATCTCAGGGTCCTGGGATCAAGCCCCACGTTGGGCGCCACACTTGAGGGGGGGTCTGCTTTTCCCTCTGCCCCCTCCCCACTGATGCGCATGCACTCTCTCCCATATATATAAATAAAACCTTAAAAAAAAAGAAAAAGGCCCACGCAATGTGGTGTTGCTGGTTTTGAAGACTCAGGAAGGGGCCCACTGGCCGAGAGATGCGGGCGTCCTCCAGAAAGAAATGGAGCCTGCCAACAAGACCTTGATTTCAGCCCAGTGTGACCCATCTCAGATTTAACCTTCAAATTTATGCTGTTTTCAGCCACTCAGTTTGTGATAATTTGTTCAGGCAGCCAGAAAATGAATACAATAAGCAACAGAAAGAATTAAGGCCAAGTCTCACAAAAGGATGAGAGAAAAAATAATGAAGAGCAGAAAGCATCTCCAAAGATAATGAAAGAAGACCAGAAAACCATAACCTCAAATTAAACCATCTGAAAACTGCAACTTATTTCAAAAGAAGCTACAGACTTTTTTTAAGATTTTATTTATTCATTTGAGAGACAGAGAGCAGGAGCATGAGCAGGAGAGAGAGGCTGAGGGAGAAGCAGACTCCCTGCTGAGCTGGGAGCCCGATGTGGGGCTTGATCCTGGAACCCCAGGATCACGACCTGAGCTGAAGGCAGACGCTTAACCATCTGAGCCACCCAGGTGCCCCAAGATATTTTAAAATAATACAAAAGGACAACCTAAGTCAGGCTAGAATACTGATATGAGGTTATCGGTCCTAAGAAAATATGAGAAATAAAAGTAAAGTACCATTCCAAGAATAAAGACTAAGTTAGAAGCACCATAAGAACAAATAAACTCCACAACTGATTTTACTTAAGAGAAACAGAAGAGGAAAGGAATATTTTTTTAATGAAAAAGAAATGAAGGAATAAAAAAGACCCCAGAGAAGCGAACTGAAAGGATGGTAAAGAAGATCCAACACACGCAAAATCAGAGCCCCTCCCCACCCTGCAAAAATGGAGGGGACAAAGCCAGGGAACAAAATACTAAAAACTTAAAACCCTTTCCTGAAATAAAACTTGTGGAGCTCCATATTAATAGGGCATGCCATCTGAATGAGAAATCCACGCCTAACAACACTAAAAAAGAATACTATTCAGGCAAAAAAACAAAGTCACTTACACAGGAAAGAAAGTAAAATTACCATGCATTTGATAGCAACGCTTTATGCTGGAAGACAAGAGAATAATATTTAAGGTATTCAAAGGAAAAAAACGTGAGCTGAGGATTTTACATACAGTCAAACTCACTTTCAAGTACAAAGGACACATAAAAACTATCAACATGCAAGAATTCGAGTAATATTTTCCATGAGTCCTTCCTGAGAACCCTAGGAAAGAAGAGATCTCAAGTAAAAGTCTAGAGACACTGGCAGAGGGGCAGGTGTGAGCACTTAGCGTGTATTTACTTGCAGAGCTAAGACTGACAAGGGTTTCTGGGAGAGATACGCTAGGCTCTGCAAGGACTATGGAGGACAGGAGATGGAGAGCAGGTCTCATGCAAACAGTAACGATACGTGCACAGTGCTACTGTGGGTCAGTCTGAGGCTGTGACACGTGCGGCAATGGGTACAGCAAACGAGCACTTAGTGATGGTCCAATATTCTCCTCTCCTCCATCCTGGAGAACGGGGGTTCCTGGTGGAGAAGGGAGGGGGGGATGCGAGACAAAAGGTCAAATAAACATGCTACCTTCTGTGACCAGCTCTGTCCACTGCACAGACCCAGAAACAACCACAAACCCAACAGCAACGAGTGTCCCTAACATGCAGACTGGATCTGAAACATCATTTCCCATCAACAAAGACCAGGGCTTCTTGACAGAATGGCTTATCCCAGGTCTGGGGCAGGAAGAATACACGACAAGCCTGGAGCATCTTGGCACACCAGAGAGCAAGGAACCTATGAGAACTAGCTAGAATTGTGTCAAAAGTGTCTGGGAAGCTTATAAAGGCTCCAGTTACCCAAACATGAGACAATCTCAACATAAATAAGGACCATGAACAAGACATTAAAATTCATCCAATATGTTTAAATCTGAGTTCATAATACCAAAATAAAATCCTCAATAGGTCACCTTTGGAGGATGATAGAAAATTGATTCATTATTTTGAAAAGTGATGAAGAGAAGAATCAAGCATTTATCTTGGGTGTCCTATATGAAGTATAGAACTAGATAACCAAATAATATGACACGTTCCTTTTACTACAAGTCCAGCTCATAAACAAAGAAGCAGTAACTCAGCCAGAACATCATCATTTTTTAACCTGTTACGAATTAATGCATGTATGTCTATACATCGCTGGCTTGGCCAACATCAAAAAAGAGAGACACCACGGGCGCCTGGGTGGCTCAGTTGGTTAAGCGACTGCCTTCGGCTCAGGTCATGATCCTGGAGTCCTGGGATCGAGTCCCGCATCGGGCTTTCTGCTCGGCAGGGAGTCTGCTTCTCCCTCCGACCCTCCCCCCTCTCATGTGCTCTCTCTCATTCTTGCTCTCTCAAATAAATAAATAAATCTTTAAAAAAAAAAAAAAAAAGAGACACCGGGGCATCTGGGTGTCTCTGTCAGTTAAGTATCCTACTCTCGATCTCAGCTCAGGTCTTGATCTCAGGATCGTGAGTTCAAGCCCCGTATTGGCTCCGCACTGGGCATGGAGCCTACTTTTAAAAGAGAGAGAGAGACACCACACATTAGGTGCTTCCTCATGTAGGAGTTTTGCCAGAGGTCAAAAACCTGAATCTGGAGCACCTGGGTGGCTCAGTCGTTAAGCATCTGCCTTTGGCTCAGGTCATGATCCCAGGGTCCCGGGATCGAGCCCCGCATCGGGCTCCCTGCTCCGCGGGAGGCCTGCTTCTCCCGCTCCCACTCCCCCTGCTTGTGTTCCCTTCTCGCTGTGTTTCTCTGTCACATAAATAAATAAAATCTTAAAAAAAAGAAAAAAAACCAGACCTGAATCTGATCAAACCTCTAAGTACCGATTTACAGGAAACCAAGGATAGATCACACTATACTGGAGGACCAACCACAAAAACTTCCATGGGAGCTGGGGGGTGAGCTACAGCATCTTCTTCTTTCTTTCTTCTTTTTTTTTTTAAGATTTTATTTATTTGAGAGAGAGAGACACAGCGAGAGAGGGAACACAGGCAGGGGGAGTGGGAGAGGGAGAAGCAGGCTTCCCGTGGAGCAGGGAGCCCGATGCGGGGCTCGATCCCAGGACCCTGGGACCGTGACCTGAGCCGAAGGCAGACGCCTAACGACTGAGCCACCCAGGCGCCCCTGGCATCTTCTGAATAAATAGGTGAAACTTAACTACTATTTGGAGGTATGCGATTCAGCCACCAAACTATGAAGAAAAGGAAGGAGCTGCCATAATGGTGAGATCAGAAGTTACTTCTGTCAGGAGGAGGGAGGGACGGACACAGGACAGGGACAGGATACAAGGGAGGATTCTGGGCCTGGCCGAAGTTTCTTTCTTGACCAAAGCGATGGTCACAAAAATGTCCACCTTACAATAACCCCTCAAGCTGTACATTTACTTCATCCAGTTTCTGTGTCTGTGCTAGACTTTAAAATTAAAAAGGTTTTTTTTATTTTTTTCAAAGATTTTATTTATTTGAGAGAGAGAGCACATGAGGGGGGGAGGGTCAGAGGGAGAAGCAGACTCCCCGCCGAGCAGGGAGCCCGATGCGGGACTCGATCCCGGGACTCCAGGATCAAGACCTGAGCCGAAGGCAGTTGCTTAACCAACTGAGCCACCCAGGTGCCCAAATTAAAAAGGTTTTTTAAAAAACAAACAAAAAAACTGGGACGCCTGGGTGGCTCAGTTAAGTGTCTGCTTTCGGCTCAGGTCATGATCCCAGGGTCCTGGCATCGGGTCCCAGTCAGGCTCCCTGCTCAGTGGGGAGTCTGCTTCTCCTTCTCCTGCTCCCCCTGCTTGTGCTCTGTCAAATAAATAAATAAAATCTCTAAACAAACAAACAAAAACCACCTTATGAAACTACATTGAGGGCATCGTGGTATTGGTTCCAGGGGCCAACAGACCAACACAGGTTGGGGAGTCCTGGACCAGACCCACATACCATGTCTGCACACACCTGATTTCTTATGCTGGAGATGCTGCAGAGCAGCGAGGAAGACGGATCTTTTCAATAAATGGTGCCAGGACAATTCGATCGCTCTGTGGAAAAAACAACACTTGCCTCCTAGTTCATGCCATCCCCCAAATCACACTACACGGATGGTCACACTAAAGGCAAAACAATGAGGAATATAATAGAGAAAAATATCCTTTTAACCCTGATTTAGAGCAAAACAGAACTATTGAGGGAAGATGGGCAATCAGGCCACATTAAAATTAAGAAACTTAAAAATCAAGGAAATACAAATGAAAGCCACAACAATGTACGCCTTGTAAAATGGCTACACACACGCACACACTCTCTCTGACCTGATAATGCCGGATGTTGCTGACGGTCTGCGACAGACAAGTACGACCACCACACCAGAACACGCCTGCCAGCACCTGGTAAAGCTGGTCTCACCCCATGACCACTCACAGGGTCTCACGCCAACAAGATGCCCGTGACACGGAGCAGAGGACGAGTCCAAAGACGCTCATGGCAGGACTCCTAACGGTTGGGAGCTGGCTACCGACGGCAGACACCCGCTGGGACAGACCCAGGCAGTGGGGATCCCACAGCAACAAAGATGAAGTGACCGCCATCATACCCAGCAACTACACTGGTGAGCACGAGCCAGACACCAAACAACACAGGCCGCGGGAGCTCCCGGATTCGAAGGACAGTGGACGAGCCGCGAAAATTATTAACTTCAGGGTTGCGGGGGCCGGGGGCACAGGGGCAATTTTCCATCTGTTGACTGGTGATGATTCACTGAGATGAGCACTTCTCTGCATGTATGTTACGCTTCACAAGAAGAGGTAAGGGGCGCCTGGGTGGCTCAGCGGGTCAGGTGGCCCACTCTGGACTTTGGCTCAGGTCATAAGCTCAGGGTCATGGGATTGAGCCCCGCGTCAGGCTCCATGCTGGGTGTGCATCTGCTTGTCCCTCCTCCTCTGCCTCTCACCCCACTCATGTACGTACTCTCTCTCTCTGTAAAATAAATAAATAAGTTAATAAATAAAATCTTTTTTAAAAAATAGAAGAGTTAAAAGCTGGGAATCATCTACACATCCCTCAGCAGCTGCCATGTGAGTGCCCCCACGATGCATCTGTCCCACCTGAGCAGGAGGGAATGCCCCCCGCGGCGGCCCTCATGGCAGGTGAGAGGTCGGCCTGGACTGCCCTGGATGTAAGGGCACCCACACACGTACATGTCTGGAAGGGTATATAAAACGTCACTGCAATAATCATGAAAGACTTTCACTTTCTATTCTATGTATTTCTTTACTCCTTGACTAATTTGCTCATATTATTTCATAATCATAAATAGCAACTATGTTGCTAATTTAGGAAAAATACTGTAATTTGATCCAGCAGTTTACTATTGAAGAAAATAATGTTTTCCTACTATTTCAGCACAAATTAAAGGAAAAAAAGAAGCATGTTATCTTTGGTTTTCAAACCACAAAAGGATTATGTTACTGTGGCAGTTTTGATAATTTTACATATGTGTAAAGAATAATTTGGTTTTTGCCACCTGCCCCAAAACTCAGGAGGGGATTTATGTGGATGGCATCTGGAACCAACACCATGATTCTGACTCTATTCTCCAGCAAACAGAAATAGGGTAATCAACGACAACGCGTTAACACAGAATCCTTCCGTTAACAACTTGCAGCCTGGGTCCCCCAAGACAGGAGGCAGCCCCAGCTCTCTGCAGCCCGAGGGCTACCCAGATGCTGGGCACTCCCGCGATGAAGGCAATAACGTCATACTCGGACAGTAAGCACAGCAATCCCAAATTATGACGAGAGCCAAGAGACGGGAGAGGAGAGACACCCAAAACCAAAGTCTCCTGAACTTATTTTACTTTTCATTTCAAACACAAAAATACCAAAAAGTAAAAGATAGCTAATCAGAGGTTCCTTTCTGTAGGCTAGAAAAAGTAAAATGCATGGAAATGTTCTGGCTTGGAGAATCTACTGTTATTTTTTTTTTTAATTTTTTTATTCTTATGTTAATCCCCATACGTTACATCATTAGTTTTAGATGAAGTGTTCCATGATTCATCGTTTGTGCATAACACCCAGTGCTCCATGCAGAACGTGCCCTCCTCAATACCCGTCACCAGGCTAACCCATCCTCCCATTCCCCTCCCCTCCCCTTTAGAACCCTCAGTTTGTTTTTCGGAGTCCATCGTTTCTCATGGCTCGTCTACCCCTCCGATTTGCCCCGCTTCATTCTTCCCCTCCCGCTACCTTCTGAGAATCTACTGTTATTTTTTATTGAAAGAGTGAAAGAAACCACCTTCCAACTACTTGGATGCGGAAGGCAGGGGCAGAGCGGCCCGGCTCCCGCCCAGCAGCTACTCACACTCGGTGACTTACTAACACAGTCGTCTATTTCACGATCTCAAACACTTTGGCTACCAACCATATCCGATTTAGTAAAGTATATTTTTCCACTTTTCACATCCAAACTGAAGCATATTAGAGGAACACTACTCCAAGAATTAGATCTCACTGGGTCAGACTGGCAAAGACCCAGGGCTGGGAAACTCCCTGTCCGCGAGGCTGTGGACAGCACTCATGGGACCACACGCGTGGCGGGGCACGCGAGGCACGTGGAAACACCTCCTACAATCACATCCCTGGACCCAGCAACCCCACCGCTCCGACCGGAGCCCCAGGACAGCGCTCCTCAAGTAGAAAACAACACGGGCCCCAGTCCGTGCTGGAAAACCACTCCACACCCACCAGGAAGGGCTGCTACAGTCACAGACGTGGTGAATAAAGAAGCGAGACACACACAGTGTGAACAGTTCTTGCTACTACCTTTTATGACAGGCGAGAGAGGAAACCAAGATCTTTGCAGGAAAAACAGAAATAAAACGGCTGCCTGCCTATAAAGAGTGGAGATGTGACATCTCTGATCATATCTTTCATATGATTTTGACTTTTGAGCCATGTAACGATTTTGAACATAAAGATAAAATTTTAAAATTCCAAATCTGAAACAAAAAAACCTAACTGTATATCAAATGGGGAACACAACCACAGACAAAAGAATATTCATCAAGAGGCTTGTTTCCAAACACAGCACTTAATCCTCAACATAATATGTACTAAGAACCAAAGGAACTTAAAAACAAAAGCACTGTAGGGGTGCCTGGCTGGCTCAGTCCGTGGAGGGTCAACTCCTGATTTAGGGTCTTGAGTTCGAGGCCTACAGTGAGTGTGTGTGGAGATTACTTAAAAATAAAATCTTAAAAACAGACAAACACCAAAACACCTTAAACTCTGCTAAGGAGTCCCATTAGTAGTAGCAACACAATACAGTAATTTTACACCCTATTTTATGTATACTTGAGCATAAAATAACTATGCCAATGACATTAAGAATCAAGATTTTCAGGATAAGAAAAGGATAAATTTTAAAAATCAAAGAAATTAAGTAAAACCATATAATGTCAAACTTGTATTGAAAATATCATTTGAACTTACCATGTTTTAAACAAGCGTTTCCTAGTTCTGTCCATGAGATAGGTGCCTACAGCCACAATAATAGGCAAACACAGTGCACACACCAACACTTTTCTGCATGGAAAGGGACCGCAGCACTTGGGAGCAACCTCGGCCGGCAGGTCAGGGCCTGCAGGTCGGGAAGGGAGGGCAAGGGGCCAGAGCAGTGCTCTCAGAACGATGCTGATGCCGCGGGAGGACCAGGAGCCTGCACAGCGGGGTGCCCAGCTGCTCAGCTACAACCGTGTGAACATCCAAACACAAACACAAGCCTTTAATAGGCCCCAGTACAATGAATAAATAAAAACCCATTACTCTGCACTGATATTCAAGAAAGAAAAAGGAAAAACGGCAGCATTTACCACAGTGAAGCTAAATGTCATGAGCACTGCTCCCCCGATGAGTAGCGACAAAGAGGGAGGGTCCAGCATTTTCCCTCTCGTCTCAGGACGCCCAGATGAGGGAACACAGATAAAGAACAAGGGAAGCTGGTGTCAGTACCAGCAGGACAGCCCCCCAGAATGGTGTGGCAGGAAGCACAGAGCATCGCCTTGGTGAAAATGTGCTGCCTGCCTCCAAGTGAGCCTCTTACCACCAGACCACAGCACACGGGGAGCATGGGGAGCAGAGGAACAAGATAAACGGCACAGTGCAAAACAGATCCAGAACACGGGGCACTCACAAGACAACTGGCCTAGTCTCTTCTTTTTTTTAAAAAAAGATTTTATTGATTTATTCGAAAGAGAGAGACAGCGAGAGAGGGAACACAAGCAGGGGGAGTGGGAGAGGGAGAAGCAGGCTTCCCGCCGAACAGGGGGCCTGATGCGGGGCTCGATCCCAGGACCCCGGGATCGTGACCTGAGCCGAAGGCAGACGCTTAATGACTGAGCCACCCAGGTGCCCCTGGCCTAGTATCTTCAAAAAGTCAATGTCATGGAGGCATTTTTCTGCAAAGAAAAGAAACTAAAGAGACGTAACAGCCAATAATGACCTAGACTCAATTCTGGTTTGGAGACATCAGCTCCCAAAGACCACTGGGGGCAAGTGGGGGGATGGGAGCAGGGACTGGCCTGGGCCCTGTCCTAGACGTGGTCAGTGATGGTGTGTAGGTCCTACAGAAGAGTCCCTTTCTGCCTCTTCTTTGGAGAAAAGGACATTTGGGGTGACATGCTGGGATATCTGCAATTTCCTTCGGAAAAGTCTGGCAAGCACCAGACGGGCAGAAGGTAGCAGTCACAGCAACATTCTCACAAGTGCTCTCTGTAAGTCGGAAACGTCATAATAGAACCTTCCAAACACTGAAGCACAGTTGTGTCCAGCTCAGGGTTCACACGCTCTCAACGAATCGATGAGCCACAGCGACACTCCTGCCTAGTTCACACTGGGAGACAACAGTCTTCCCACCAAGGTCATAAATTCAGACCTGGCCTAGGTCTGAGAGTACCTTTTGCATATTCTGAGCACGTGTCACCATGACGAACACGTCCTGGGGTGGCTAGAGCATCAAGTGCCTCAGCCACTGTGCTCACACAACGAGAAACTGTAATCCAGCCCCAGTTGCGCAGAGATGGGGGACAGAACCGAGAGCCAGGGACAGCTGCTAAGGGTTAAACTTCAGAAACCCAGAACCAGAGCCCTTTCCATAAGATGTAGTCAGAAATCGTGATAAGGCTACCTTGGAAACAAAGCACATTCCAAAGCAAGCAAACAGACCATGCTAAGGTCAGCCGGTCCCTGTTCTGTCCCTGAAATGTTCTGGGTCACAGACCAGGGCTATTTGGGTGGTTCTGCTCACTCGTTTTGTGGGTCCCCTTTACCCAACACCAGCACCCTTGCTGCTTACCTTTTCCCACAGGGACCAGGGCAGTCCCACGAGGGATAGGTGTGAAACTGCTGCTGTGGCTGGAAGCTACCAAGAGTTTTTAAAGCGTCCTTTTACTTACAGGATGTGGAATATGGCCTCTGCGAGAGAGTAACTGGAGCTCTCCCGGAAGAGCTCACTGTTTCCGACGCTGCTCCCTCGCGAGGCAATCAAGTGAGCAGACTGTAAGGTGAGGATCAGTTAACAGTGGCCTTGGATGAAAACTCAGTCCCTCGTGGTTTACATCTGTGGGGGCGGTGAAGCAGGACAGAGCAGGTGCAGGGCCACACAGCCAAGGGGCCAGGTCCTCCCTGTCCAGATCAAGGAGCCATTGCCTAGAGAGCGCCGCAGTGGGCCAACAGGGGACAGCCCGCCCCACCCCAGCCCCAGGCTGCCATCAGCAGTGAGGGGCTCTGTGAAGTTTCTTTTCTGAAGCTCCATCAGGAGCACAGGCTGCTGCAGACCCAGAGGTACCCACGGGACTCGAGCTCAAGCAGAGGGGTCAGCCTCTCCACCGCACTGATGCTTCTTCCTTGGGGCCTCCATCCGTGGCCCCAGACCCCTCAGGGTCGGACTCCCTCTAAAAAGAGGTCTTCCTGGAACATACTTCTCAAGCAGAAACTGCCCATCACCTCTGTCTACACCTGCCTGTACTTTTCCTGGGAGCACTCGCTGGGCCTTTTTCTTTGGTTTAAGTCTATTCCCAGGATCACTGCTTAGGTTCCCTGAGGGCAAGGCCTTCTTTTCCAAAACCACCGCTGCCCGCGGCAGACAGAACCGTGGTAGGTAGAGAGCAAGAGGCCAGAATCCTCACAGAGTCAAGCACCTCTGTGTCTCCCAGGACCCTCTGCCTCAGAAATAGGGAGCACGAGAAGGAAAGGCTTTGTTTTTCTCCTAGCAGTGCCTTCCGGAATTTGAGCCACCAAAAGCACATTATCAAATAATTAACAAGGAAGTGATCTGAGCCATTTCGGAGTGAAGAAACATCTGGGTGCTGGAAAGTGGGGTGAGGGAGAAGGGCAGGAAAGACAGGGGTATAAAGAGGGTGAGCCCCTGGGAGGGGCGTGGACTGGAGATCTGTGGAGTCCTGACACTGCAGAGGCTACAGGACGGCCAGGGCCAGAGGCACACTGTGACTCTTTATGTAGCTAAACTCACTAAAACACAGAATGTAAATAAGAAAACGGATTCCTACAGCTTATGTGCTCAAGCCCTGAGATTTAAAGAGTGCCTTAAAAACCAAATAGTAATTAGAAGAACGACAGTCGCAGACTCGAAACTCTGTGTTTTGTGCAGAGAAGCTCAGAAGGAAACAGAATGCTGGTAAGGGAGAGCCATCTGAGGCTCTGGCGCCATGTCAGCACCATGTCCGCCATCATTCACCTGCTTCCCTCCCCTCACAAGGCAATCCTCCCACGGAAGAAGGAAATCAGACCAGAATTCACAAACTGAAGGAGCTAAGGCCAGGCAAAGAAAAGCTGAAAACGCAGAGGGAAGCCAAGGCATGCACTGACCATGACCACCCTCCGCCTGCTGCAAGAGCTCCACCTCCCAGCGTGCTCACTCTCCAAAGTCTGTGCTGGACAGGGCCTGAAATGCAGATGCACACATTCCGTCCACTCAGTGATACCGCACAGCAGCTTCACGGCACAGACACAGAATTCAACCAATTGCCCTCAAAATGTATTTTAAATCTTTCTCCAGGGTGCTAGAACATTCTTCCCACAGTGTGACTTACTTACAAGCCTCCTTGTTTGCACGTAGTGACATTAAAGAAGAGAGCAGAGTCCTCAAGTCCAAAATATCAGAAAAAACCAGAGCAAACAGTGTGTGCGGGAGGGGACGGCTGTCAGATAATCACCTGTCAGGTAGACTAAGAGTCCCAGCTTTTTTCCAACACAGGGGATTAACTCTGTCCTTTGAGATGTTCTGGATTCACAGAACATGTCTTACCTTGTGCTAGATCTTGTACTGAGAAAACGTAAAGCATGACAGGGAGATGACCTGCGTAAGGGTTTGGGGAGGTGTGTGTCCCTGCACCAACGTCCCACTGGAAGCTCTCAGAGTAGAGTCCAACTCCCGTGAGAGCTTTCATCTCAAAAGGTAGCTTTGTTTAGTGACCAACTGAAATCTGGCTTATTCATAGTACTTTTTTAAAGACTCCAACTAAATCCTTTCAAGTCTCCTAATTTTATCACCATGATATAGACGAAACAAATATTAATATTTCTATATAAAAAGTCACAAAGGATGCCCTTGCTAACAAACCTGCCTCATTAAAGTCTGAAGTGGATTTTTTTTAGAAGATTTTATTTATTTATTTGAGAGTGAAAGTGTGAGCACAAGCAGGGGGGAGGCAGAGGCAGAGGGAGAAACAGGCTCCCCGCTGAGCAGGGAGCCCGATGTGCGGCTGGCGGGGCTCGATCCCAGGACCCCGAGACCATGACCTGAGCTGAAGGCAGAGGCTTAACCATCTGAGCCACCCAGGCGTCGCTGAAGTGGATTTTGTAAAAACTATGCACTTGATCTAGTCAGCGTTAACTTCAAAACAAATAACTTCCCTTTTTTCCTTTACAAAGAGAATGCCAGCAGACGCTGCTCCCGATGGCCCAGCCCGGCAGTAACTTGCTTCCAGAGAGGTGCACGTGTGCACGGAGGGTCACCCCCACACCCGAGCAAGCACAGGGGCCGCGGCGGGGCCAGGACGCCCTCCAGCAAGGGGGCGGGGGGATGCGGCTCACAGAAAAAGGGCGAAAGAAGACACACAGATGACCGAGTTTGGGTCTAGAAAAACGACTACGATTGAAAAGCATGTGCAGTTACACTTTGCAACTTGGTTCACATCTTATCCATGGAATCTGAACGGCGGCACCCCGACACAGAGACGACAACTAACGAGCTCACAAGCATGTGCTTCCTGAGGCATTTAACTGACGCCGTTGGCCGTCTCTTCCTGGAAATACCACTGAGGACGAAATACATCTAGGAAACAGCCCCCAAAGCAATTTCTAAGCACCTCGCAGTAGCGGCGGCGGACAAAGTGCCTGGAGGAGACTCGAGGAGCCCCAGCACCCCAGCCGGGGCCCCCAGCACCTGACCCCCGGCCCCCGACCCCCCAGCACAGCAGCCCGGCCCGGCCCCCCAGCAGCCGACCCCCCCCGGCCCGGCCCCCCTGCCCGCGGCGGCGAGGGGCGGCGGGCCGCACCAACTTTCCACCACTTGAGGTGTTTTGTCAACAGAATGCTGCCGTCC
>NC_058407.1:1043515-1062541 GCF_002201575.2 Neomonachus schauinslandi
CCGGGCCGAACGCGCAGGCGCGGTCTCCGTCCCTGGGCTGGGTCGGGCCGGCTACGCAGGCGCGGCCCCGCGCCCGGGCCGGTCCGGCCGCGCAGGCGCAGTCCCCGCGCGTGGGCCCCGCCCCCGGGCTGGTGCGGACCAGCCTTTGAGGCGCAGATCCCGCACGCCGGCCTTTTCCCCGGGCCTGGCCAGGCCGGCCGCGCAGGCGCAATCTCCGCGGGCCGGCCTGGTTCCGGGCCCGGCTGGGACGACCGCGCAGGCGCAGTCCAGGCGCGCCGGCCCCGCCCCCCCTCCTCCCCAAAGCCCGGGTCGGCTGCCGGGTGGGCAGCTGGAGGGTCTGCGGGCGGTGGTTGGGCGCGCGGTAGCTGCGGCGTCCCTGGCCCGGCCGTTGGCGGCGTCCCGCTCGCGCTTGCCCGGTGCCCAGTCCGCCCGGCCGCGGGTCCCCAGAGCCACGCGGCGGGGAGCCCACCTGCTGCGGGCGTGGGGCCGAACTGCCCGCGGCGCCGACGGCCGCGGGATGCGCAGTACCCGGAGCCCGGCTTACCCAGAAGCAGCGCGAGTGTCTTCCTTCGTGCACCGGGGCTCCGAGGGCTGCTGCACATTCGTGCTGGGTGCATTTAAGCCCTTAAGTCTAAGAAGATAAGGTGCTTCCATGCGCGGCCTCGTTCACTGGACCACAGGGATTAAAACTTAAGCCCTGTGGGGGCCCGGGAAAAAGACCCTCACTGCGGTGACCGCACCCGGAGGCCTCAGGGTGGTGGGCTGGGGCTTCTCAGCCGCCGTTCGGGGGGGGGGGGGGGTTGCCCAGCGGCCGCAGGTGCTGAACACGCGGGAACTCGGGCCCTCTAAAGTGTATGCAGAAATCTGGACGTTTAATGTACAATTTCCTGATACAAACTTGTGTGTCGACCGACCAAATTGTGCAAACTAAATC
Source organism: Neomonachus schauinslandi (assembly GCF_002201575.2). Taxonomy (NCBI): domain Eukaryota; kingdom Metazoa; phylum Chordata; class Mammalia; order Carnivora; family Phocidae; genus Neomonachus; species Neomonachus schauinslandi. Next base: position 1,044,450 of record NC_058407.1, read on the forward strand.
TGGCCCAGAGACCCCTCCTTGTCACCCTGTTTTAGACTACAGCTGATTTTGTATGAAAATGAGACAGGTGTTCACTTTACACGTCTTCATGCTTAGGTAAGTAGCCGTTCACTCAGTGACTGGCCTGGGGCGGTGAGTCAGGCTGTGCCCCCTCCTGCCCAGCGCCCGCCATGGCTCCCTTCCCCCCCCCCCACGGGTCCATGACCCTCTCCTTCCGGAACGCACCGTCTTGGCCCACTCACTCCGCTCCAGCCTCAGGGGGTGACTTCTGTGACTGAGCCAGGCAGACGGGACTTAGGACTTTCACAAACCCCTGTAATGTACTTGCTTGTTATCAAATCTCAGTGGCAGCGGACTGGTTTTGTTGTTGTTCTCACTGATGGATCCCACCTCCTAGAGTTCTGCCTGGCACAGAGTAATGGTGGATGCTGGCATATAGCTGGGGGGGGGGGGGGCAGCGTGGTACTATGGCCACCGTCCAAATCCAACCTGCCACCTGTTTGTGGTTATTGGTTTGTTGTTTTTAATTGCCCTGAGCTAAGAATATTTTCTCACTTTTTAATGGCTGGGAAAAAATCGAAATAGTAATATTTCATGATGTGTGAAAATTATATGAAATTGGAATGTCAGTGTCCTCGTGGAGTTGACTGGAACACAGCCGCGCCCGCTCACTCGCGCACTGCCTACAGCGGCTTTCCCAGCAGACAGGCCGAGTGGAGGAGTCCTTGCAGCAGACACGTGACTCTGACAACTAGGAATATTTGCTACCTAACCCTTTGCAGAAAAAGGTGTGGACTCCCGCTCTAGATGAATGAACAGCCTCCTACCTGGTCCCTGCTGTGGTCACCTGTCCACTGATACCTTCAGGGGGCTCCCTGTGTCACTCAAAGCCAGACTCCCTGCAGCCGTGGTGAGCGGGCCCACACCGCCCTCCCTCCCTGACTTGGCTCCAGCTATCCTGCCCTCCGTGCCCCACCTCAGGGCCTTGGCCCTGGCTGTCCCCTCCACCTGGAATGCTCTTCCTCAATTGTCTGCCTGCCTCACCCCTCACCGGTGCAGATCTTGGCCCAAATGTCATGATACTGACCATTCTCTATAAGGTAGCGCCCCTCCCCTCACCCCTGTCTCCCAGCTTCATTGTTCTCTGACGATTATGGGGCCAGCCTTGCTAACTACAATAAACACTCCGGGAGAGCAGGGCCTTCTCTGGTGTGTGTATCGATGTATCGTAGCCAGCATGAGAAGAGCAAGCACGTCCTAAGTCTTGGCAGATAGGTTGATTGAGTCCCCACGACTGCCGGACACCAGGCTAGGTGTGGGCATGAAAGGTTCCCCTAGCAGAATGGTAGCAACCCTTCCCAGGTGCACCCTCCCTCCTGCACCTTCCACGTCCTGCAGGTTGGCCAGGTGTGGCCTGCTCTGACCCCTCCCAGGAAGGATTTTGTTGTGTACATAGGGTGGCCATACAACCTAATGTCTGAAAGGAGCACATGGAGCTACTAATCATGAAGCCAGACTGGCATAAACTGGGACTATCTCAGCGAGTCACGATGCATGGTGGCCCTATTTAAGAGCTGTGTCCATTCATTTGACAAATCTTTGACAAGCACTTTCCACCCTCCTGTGGGACTGTGGAGGGATCACAAGGTGACAGGGTGGTGGCAGGCGGACGCCAAGTCTGGCAGGAGGCTGCAACTGCCAGGGTACAGTTGGGCACTGACACCAGGTGAATCCAAAGTCTCCGGAATCCCCACCCTCCCGGGCACCCACCCCACCCCGCACTGTGATCCCCCCCACCTGGGTATCCCCCATCCAGGTATCCTCATCACTGCTCTCCCAGGACCTCAAGCCTCCTTGGGGTGGATGCAGCCCAGAATGGAGGCTCCAGCCCCCAGGACCTGCAGGAGGAAGTGCCTTGCGGCGTGCCATTTTTGCAGCGTTTGCATTGTCAGTTTGTGCTGTTAGAGGCCAGAGAACTCCAGGCCCCTGATGTAGACACGTGGAGGTACCCCCACAGTTTTTCTCTGGGGCACTCATGGCCTGGAGTGACCTCCCTTTTCTGCGCTAGATGAGCTATAAGGGCCTGCACTTCACTGCTTCAGGAAAGCCCGCCACGCAGCCCTGGAACCTCAGAGCTGTGCCAGATGGTCATTGTCTTGGTGCCGGAAGGGATGTTGGCGTCAGGATGAGGCCAGCCAGCCTGTGGAGTGAGGCGGCCAGAAACAGGTGTGGGGGTCCCTGGCGCAGACCAGGAACGCTGGCACCTGCTGCCCATAGCTGGTGTCAGGGCAGGCGGCCCGGCTTGCCCAGGGCCACCGGCCAGCCCCCAGTCCCAGCCCTGCCACTGAGATCTCGGGGCTTCCCTTTCCGCACCTGAGAAGTGGGAAGATGGTAGTGAGGGAGCATGAGGTTGGTGTGAAGCATCCACCAGAGCCGCCACGCCTCCAGGCCTGCCCCTCTACTCCAGAGTGGACAGAGCCTGTCCAGGTGGAGGCCCCGAGGGTGCAGACACCCAGCTGGCAAGAAAGTGAGGACAAGGAAGCAGCTGGGAACAGCCCCCGGGTGCTTCGTTGGGGTTTGGCCCTTCCTGGGTGGAGAAGAGGGGACTGAAGGAGAGCTGGGGATGACTGTGTCAAGAGCACTCAGTGTGGGCGGCACTGAGGTGATGGTCCATGCGGAGGACCACGGCATCTCCGGCAGGCACCACAGGGGCCTGAGGAGGGAAATACACGAATCGGTGAGGGACAGAGGGGACAGGAGCTACAGGTGGGGCACCAGCAAGCAGCGATGACCGCAGCAGAGATGGACCGGCTTTGGGGAACCCTGCCAGCAGTGGCTGCCAGGAGGAGCCTCAACACATCCGGGACGAGGGGCTTGTGGCTGGGATGGGGTCCTTGGGAGGGAGCACACGGAAATCATCAGACACCAAGGCCCTGGGGCAGGCACCCGCGACTGTGTGCATGGTAAGCCGAGCAGGGAGGGCCAGACCAGGAAGGGGCTTGAGGTCTGCTAGGGTTGGAGTGGGCTGGTGACTGAATGATCCGATCCGGGCGGGGGGGAGCGGCTGTGTCTGCTGCTGGATGGAGCTGATGAAACCTGGGAAGCGCCCTTGGTGAGAATGGGGGTGGGATGCCCAGGTGAGAGCAGGCCCCAAATGGTGCAGAGGGTTCAGGTGGATGAACATGCTGGCCCTGGCCTTCCAACACGGAGGATGCCAGCCTGCGGCCGCGGGTTCTATTTTATTTTCCAAGGTGGAAATGGCTTTGGGGTTTATGGTCATAGCTAGGATCGCCAGATTTAGCAAGTAAAAGTACAAATATTGCACGGGACATCTTCATACTAAAAAATTATTTATCTGAGTTTAAAATTTAACTGGGTATACTGTAGTTTTTCTAGCAACCGTAATCATAACAGAGATGCTATTCTCCGTAAACAATCCAGCCAACACCAAAATAAAGAAAAGGTGAGAACTACCTACAATCCCACCCCAAAAGGATAACTTGGAAAACAAATTAGACATGTATCTTACCTGGTTTTATATACAAGCTTGCAGATTAAAAAACAGAAAAGACTTTACTGTGTGTACTCTTTTCTAACCTACTGTTTTCACCTGACAAAGTACCCACTTACCTGTATCCATACCACTGATTATGGCTGCACAGGTTCATTTCTGACAGCTGCTTGATGCCGCACAGCGTGGGCGAGCGCACAACCCAGCGGAGGGTCCCAGCTGTGTCCAGCTCCCCGCGGGGAGCCATTCTCAGAGAAGTCCACCTGCTCTGACGCCGTGGCCAGTCCCTCAGTTTCTTCAGAAAACATTCTTTGCAGTGCCGTTTTTTCAACTGAAAATTTTATGGAGGTAATTATAGACTCATACGTGATTCCAAGAAATAATGCAGAAGGCTCCCTTGTACATGTTAGTTTTACCCAAAGGTAACTAACCTTTTTAAAAATGATAGTAGGAGGGGCGCCTGGGTGGCTCAGTTGGTTGAGCGTCCCACTCTTGGTTTTTGGCTCAGGTCATGATGTCAGGGTCGTGTGTGGGATCGAGCCTCGCATCAGGCTCTGCACGGAGTCTGCTTGAGATTCTTTCCCTCTCCCTTCCCCCACTCTCAAATAAATAAATAAAATCTTTAAAAATAACTAAATAATATGATAGTAGGAGAATCACAGCCAGGGTATTGACGCTGGTACAGTTCACTGATGTTGTTCCAATTTCCCCAGTTTTACCTGTACTAGCGTGTGTATTAAACTCTGTACATTAGGGGCGCCTGGGTGGCTCAGTCGTTAAGAGTCTGCCTTCGGCTCAGGTCATGATCCCAGGGTCCTGGGATCGAGTCCCATATCGGGCTCCTTGCTCCGTGGGAAGCCTGCTTCTCCCTCTCCCACTTCCCCTGCTTGTGTTCCCTCTTTCGCTGTGTCTCTCTTTGTCAAATAAATAAATTAAAAAAAAAATCTTAAAATAAATAAATAAATAAATAAATTCTGTACATTAAAGAAAATGTTGGGGGGGCGCCTGGGTGGCTCAGTAGTTAAGCGTCTGCCTTTGGCTCAGGTCATGATCCCAGCCTCCTGGGATCGAGCCCCACATTGGGCTCCCTGCTCAGTGGGAAGCCTGCTTCTCCCTCTCCCGCGCCCCCTGCTTGTGTTCCCTCTCTCACTGTGTCTCTCTCTGTCAAATAAATAAAATCTTAAAAAAAAATAAAAACATAAATAAATTTTTGTTTTTTAAGTAGGCTCCATGACCAGCATAGAGCCGTTGGGCTTGAACTCAGACGGTGAGATTAAGACCTGAGCTGAGATCAAGAGTTGGACGCTTGACCAACTGAACCACCCAGGCGCCCCTCCTCCTGTACATTCTTCTTTTTTTTATTTGACAGAGAGAGAGAGAGACAGCTAGAGAGGGAACACAAGCAGGGGGAGTGGGAGAGGGGAGAAGCAGGCTCCTGGCCAAGCAGGGAGCCCGATGCGGGGCTCGATCCCAGGACCCTGGGATCATGACCTGAGCCGAAGGCAGACGCTTAACGACTGAGCCACCCAGGCGCCCCCTCCTGTACATTCTTAACACCCAAGCTGGTTCCTGGATTCATAGTCAAGATGCTGAAGAGTTCCACCAGGGATTGCTCCTGTTCCCCTTTTAGAACCACGCCCACCTCTCTCCTGCCCCTGCCCTGTCCTGTGTTCCTGGCAACCACTCATCTGCCCTCTATTCCTAAAATTGTGTCATCTTAGTCTTGCACAAAGGGAGTCACGTAGTGAGTAACCTGCTGGGATTAACTATTTTGCTCAGCGTAACTCGCTGGAGATCCACCCAAGTTGTTGGGTGTCAATAGTTTGTTCCTCTGCACTGCTGAGTGGTGCTCCATTGTGGGGGGCACACCATGTTTCCCTTCTCACCTGCTGGAGGACATCTGGGTTGATTCTGGATTTGGTCCATTACTAGGAGAGATGCTCTGAATATTTGTGTGCAGCTTTTGGTGTGAACAGAAGTCCTCATTTCTCTGGGACAATTGCCCAGGAGCACAATTAGGTCATGTGCTGGCTGCATGTTTCATTTTCAGAGCAACTGCCAAGCCGTTTTCCAGAGCGGCCGCACCATTTTGCATACCCCCTGACGGTGTGCGAGAGGTCCAGTTTCTCCACATCCTCACCAGCATTCGCTGTGCTCACCACCTTTCGTCTTTGTCGCTTAGTTTGCATCTCCCTACTGCCCAACGACCCTGAACATCATTGCATATGCTCTTGCTTGGGCTATCTCTTCCCATCTGTTGGCGAGATGTTATGTGGATGACTTATTTTTTGACTCTTGTGTTTTGAGAGTCTATATATTCTATCTCTCAGTCCTTCATCAGATGGGTGGTTTGCAAACCCTTTCTCCCAGTCTGTGGCTTGTCTCTCCAACCTCTCCACAGGCTCATTCCCAGCAGAGGTTTCTGATGTTCATGAGGTCTAGTTTAGCAATATTTTCTTTTATGATTGTGTCTTTATGTCAAGAACTTTTTGCCTAGCCCTAGATCCCAAAGATTTTCTCCTATTTTTCTCTAAAAGCATTATATTTTTAAATCCATGATCCATTTCAAGTTAAGTTTTGTATAAAGTGTGAAACCCTTAGGTTGAAGTTCTTCTCCCCATCCTCCTCCTTCCCCTCCCCTGTCAACTCCCCCTCCCCCCCATCTTCTTCTCCCACTTCCCATCTTTCTTTCCTCCAGGTGTCTAATAGCTCCAGTGCAATTTGTTGAAAAATCTATCCTTCCTCCATTGAAATGCTTCTGCGTTTGTCAAAAATGTCCTAAACATTTCCAGTTGGACATGTTTGTGTGGGTCTATTTCCAAGGTCTCTATTTTTTCCATTGATCTGTGGTTCTCTCCCTCTGCCAATACCATACAGACTTGATTACCATAGCTATAACATTTTGAAATCGGGTAGACCAGTTCCTACCACTTTCTTCTTCTTTTCAAAATTGTTATAGCTAGAATTGTTCCTTTGCCATCCCATATACAGTTTAGGATAATCTTGTCTGTATCTAAGAAAAATCTTGCTGGAATTTTGATAGGAATTGTGTAAACTTGTATATCAATTTGGAGAGAACTGGCATTTTTACTATTTTGAGTTTTCTAACCATGAAAATGGTATATCTCTACATTCATTTAGATCTTTGACTTCTTTCATCAGCATTTTATCATTTTCATTATACAAGTTCTATACATGTTTTTTAGATTACTCTTAGTATTTCATTGGCCCTTGAACCATTGTAAATGGTTGTGTTTTTAATTTCAGTGTCCTTGTGTTGATTGCTAATAGTTGTGGTAGAAGCAAGAAGAGCTGATGTTGCAGATGAAGTCAGAGGCAGTCTGCTAGAGAAATCCCTCTCACTTGGGGGAGGTCTGCCTTTGGTGCTATTCAGGCTTTCAGCTGATTGGATGAGGCCCACCTACATTATAGTGGGCAATCTGTTTTACTCAAAGTCCACTGACTTAAATGTGACTCTCATCCAAAAACACCCTCACAGAAACAATCAGAATAATGTTTGACTAAATATCTGGGCACCGTGGCCCAGTCAAGTTGACACATAAAATTAACCATCACAGTCCTCTTAATACACTTTTGATGTCTGTAGGTCTGGAGTGATGCCTCCTGCTTCATTCTTGACGTTAGTGATTGTCTTCTCTCTCTTCCTTCTTTGTCAGTCTTGTCTGAGGTTTGCCAACTTTATTGACCTTTTCAAAGAACTAGCTTTTTCTTTCCTTGATTGTCTACTTCCAATTTCATTGATTTCTTTTTTAATATTTTATTTATTTGGCAGAGAAAGAGAGAGAAAGAGAGAGCACGAGCAGGGGGGAGGGGCAGAGGAAGAGGGAGAAGCAGACTCTCTGCTGAGCAGGGAGCCTGATGTGGGGCTTGATCCCAGGACCCCAGGACCACAACCTGAGCTGAAGGCAGATACTCAGACTGAGCTACCCAGGCACATTTTTTTTTTTTTAAGATTTTATTTATCTACTTGAGAGAGAGAGAGAGGGCACATGAGCGGGGGAAAGGGACAATTTCATTGATTTCTACTCTTACTTATATTATTTTCTTTCTTCTTCTTGCTTTGGGCTTATTTTACTCTCCTTTTTGTAAGTACTTAAAGTGGGAGCTTAGATTATTGATTTGATAATTTTTCTCTCTTCTCAGATATGGATTTAGTGCTATAGGTATCCCTTTAGCACTGCTATTGTTAGGTCTCAGAAATTTTGATATATTGTATTTTCATTTTTTTCAGTTCAATATTTTTTAAAATTATTTATTTTAGAGAGAGAGAAGGAGAGAGAGTGGGGGGAGGGACAGAGGGAGAGAGAGAATCTCAAGACTCTCCGCTGAGAATGGAGCCTGACACAGGGCTCAGATCCCACGACCCCAAGATCATGACCTGATCTGAAATCAAGAGTCGGATGCTCAACCGACTGAGGCACCCAGGCAACCCTCAGTTCAATATTTTTGAATTCCCTTAAGCTTTCCTCTTTGACACATGGACTATTTAGAAGTTTATTGTTTAGTTTCCAAGTATTTGGAAATTTTCCCATGGTCTTTCTGCTGTTGATTTCTAGTTTGATTCTGTTATAATTAGAGAACATACTCTGTATGATTTAAATTCTTTTAAATTTGTTCAGGTTGGGGCGCCTGGGTGGCTCAGTTAGTTAAGCGACTGCCTTCGGCTCAGGTCATGATCCTGGAGTCCCGGATCGAGTCCCGCATCGGGCTCCCTGCTCGGCAGGGAGTCTGCTTCTCCCTCTGACCCTCCTCCCTCTCATGCTCTCTGTCTCTCATTCTCTCTGTCTCAAATAAATAAATAAAATCTTTAAAAATAAATAAATAAATTTGTTCAGGTTTGCTTTGTGACCCAGGATGTGGTCTATATTGGTTAATATTGCATGAGTGCATGAAAAGGATGTGTATTCTGTTGTTGTTTGGTGGAGTGTTCTATAAATGTTTTTAGATCCCATTGGTCTCTGGTGGCATAGAGTTCTATATCTTTGTCGACTTTCTGTCTCCTAGTTCTACCAGTTGCTGGGAGTGGGGTGTGGAAATCCCTGATTATAATTTTATTTTTTGTAATTTTAGATGTGTATTTCTCCTTTTAACTCTATAATGTTTTGCTTTATGTATTTTTAAACTCTGTTATTTGATGCATACACATTTAAGATCACTGTGTCTTCCAGATGGATTGATCCCTTTATCTTATGTAACGTTCCTTTTTGTTCCCAGTAATTTTCTTTGCTCTCAAATGTAGTTTATCCAATTTTAATATACAGTATAATAAATAATAAGACAGCATACTATATATATTGTAATACATAATAAATAATATACCATGGCCACTCCTACATTTTTACTAATATTTGCAATATATATCTTTTTTCATTCTTTTATTTTTAAACTACCTACATCATTATGTTTGAAATGAGTTTCCTGTAGACAGCACATAGTTGGGTCGTATTTTTTTTTTTAAGATTTTATTTATTTATTGAGAGAGAGAGCATAAGTGTGGGGGGGAGAGGGTGGATAGAGGGAGAGGGAGAAGTAGACCCCCCTGCCAAGCAGGGAGCCCTATGAGGGGCTTGATCTCAGGACCCCGAGATCATGACCCAAGCCGAAGTCAGACACTTAAACAACTAAGCCACCCAGGTGCCCCAGGTTGTATTTTTTTTTTTTTTACGTAGGCTCCATGACCAACATGGGGCTTGAACTCATGACCCTGAGATTGAGAGTTGCATGCTCTGCTGACTGAGCCAGCCAGGCATCCCAGCTGGGCTGTATTTTTTTTAATCCATTCTGACAATCTGTATGTTTTAATCAGTGTATTTAGACCATTAATATTATTATTTTTTTATATATCAGGGCTTAAGTCTGCCATTTTATTGTTTTCTGTTTATTCCCTCTATTTCTTATTCATCTCTTTCTCTTTTCTTATCTTCCTGTGGGATACTTAAACATTGTTTAGAATTCTGTTTCAATTTTTTTATGTGTTTTTGTGCATAATGGTTTTTATAGCTTTCTTAGGGGCTCTCTTAGTATTATACTACGCACACAAGTTGTCACAGGCCACTGACTCCATTTTAGCACTTGGAGTGAAGCATAGAAACCTCACTTCCACTTAGCTCCCTTTACCATCCCCACTTAAAAAAAGTATATATATAATTGTTTAAATTATTTCCTATATATATTTAGTGCCACATCAGATAGTCACAAGTTTTGCTTCAGCCATGCAATATAATTTAAGAAACTCATGATAAGGATGGTCCACTACACTCACCTCTATTTTGCCCACTCCTTTGTTTTTCTTTCCTTCCTGAAGTTCTAAGCCATCTGTTATCACTTCTTTTCTCTTTGGAGATTTTCCTTTAGGTGCTCTTTAAGGGTAGTCCTGCGAGGGTCAAATTCTTTTGTTTTTTTGTTTTTTTTGTTTTTGTCTGGGAATGTTTTTATTTCTCTTTCATTCCCGAAGCATGTTTTCACCTGACGCAGAATCATGATCCACAGCTCTTTCCTCTCAGCATCTGAGAAATATGCCGCTTCCTCCGGCCTCTGTGGTTTTTGAGAAAAACCCACTGTTATTCCCATTGTTCTACTCTTACAGGCAATGTGCTGTTTCTCTCTGCTTTCAAGATTTTTTTCATTGTCATTAGTTTTCAGAAATTCAATTACTGTGTGTGGTACAGATTTCTTCGAGTTAATCTTATTTGGCATTTGCCCAGCTTCTGGAATGTGTAGGTCTTCTGCCAAATTTGGGAAGTTTCTGCCATTAGCTCTTCAAATATTTTTTCAGCTTCACACCCTTTCTTCTCTTTCTGGGGTCCAATGATACAAATTTAGATCTATTTTTTTTTTTATATATAGTCCCATGGGTTCCTGAGGCTTCATTATTTTTTCTCCAATCTCTTTTCTCTCTATTGCTCAGATTGGGTAATTTCTGTTGTTCTATCTTATGGTTCATGGATTCTTTCTTCTGTCATATTCATTATGCTGTTGAGCCTCTGTACAGTGCGTTTCTTATTTTAGTGTATTTTTCAGTTCCGTAACTTCCATTTGTTTTTTCTTTGTTTCTGAGAGTTTCTAGTTTCTCATTTGTTTTAAGATAGTTTATGATTACTTGTTGAAGCATTTTTTGTGGTGGCTGCTTTGCAGTTCCCATCAGGTAATTCCAACATCCCATTCACCTCAGCATTTGCATCTATGGATTATTTTTTCTTATGTCAAGTATGAATTTCCTGGTTCTTGGTATGACAAGTGATTTTTAAAATTGTAATCTAAACAGCTTGGATATTATGTTAGGAGACTTTGAATCTGATTTAAACCTTCTATTTTAATAGGCAGTCATCCTGTTTCGGTGCAGCACACCCTGGCCTACTTTTGTGGGTTGTGGTTCCAACGATAGTTTAGTTTTTAGAGCCCCTGAATTCCTACTCTGGTCTATTTTGTTCATCTGGTGCCACTGAAGCTCCCACTTAATTCTGCTGATGCTGTCTGTGGGGACAGAGGTGATTCCCTAGGCTGCCCAGAGCTGGTAGGTGGCTGTGCGAAAGGATGGATCTGTGGGAAGGAGAGTACTTCCTAATCTCTGCCAGTTCCCCCAGGGGAGGATAGTTGGGCTCCCCTCAGCTCCTGGGGGGAGGATGGGGAGACAGTGGGCCTGGGCTGCCTTCCGCTGGGTCGGGCATGGGAGACTCCAGGCTTCTGTGTTATTCCTCAATCCCAGGTCCCCAGCCAGACTCCCTCCCTTTTCCTATAATTGCTGTATTATCCTGGTTTTAAAAGTTGTATTCACTTGGATGAGCCGGGAGAGATGAGTCCACATCATCTACTCTTAAGCCAAAAGTTTCTGGTGTTACTTTTTATTTTTACTTATGCAATTATTTCTTCAATATATTTTTACAACAGCTTTCTTAAGATATAATTCACATACCATACCATTCCACTCATTTAAAATGTACAATTTAGTGGGTTTTAGTATAGGCACAGGGTTGTGAAACCCTCACCACAGTCAGTTTTAGAACATCGTCGTCTCCAAAGAAACCCCAGACCCATCACACGTCGGTCTCCATTTCTCCCTTCCCTGAGGCCCTGGCAACCACTAGTATGCTTTCTGTGTTTCTGTGTCTGTAGATTTGCCTATTGTGGACATTTCATATAAATGGGATCATTCAGTGTGGCCTATTGACAGCTTCCCCTTTGCATAATGTTTTCAAGATTCCTCCACATAGTACATTTCAGCACCTCGTCCCTTTGTGTTCCATTCATGGATATATCACATTCGATATTCCTGAGTCGATGGACATTGGTTTACCTTCACTTATTGACTATCGTGAATAATACTGCTATGAATCTTCATGAACAAGTTTCCGTATGGACATGTGTTTTCATTTCCCCTGGGTATACGACCAGGAGTGGAATTTCTGGGTCATATGGTAACTCCATGTTTAACATTTTGGGAAACTGTCCATCTTCCAAAGCAGCTATACCTTTTTACATTCCCTCCAGCAACATCCTCCCCAACACTTATTATCTGACTTTTTGATTCCAACCACCCTAGTGGGTATGAAGTGGTATCTCTTTGTGGTTTTGATTTGCATATCCCAAATGACTAATGATGTTGTACATCCTCTCATTTGCTTATTGGTCATTTTTATGTCTTTTTGGGGAAATGTCTACTCAAGTCCTTTACCCATTTTTAATCTGGTTGTTTGTTTTTTGGTTGTTAGGTTGAGGACTCTGGCTTTTATTCTGAGAGAGAGGGAGAGCCCCTGGAAGGTTCTAAGCACTATCAGAGTGGCACTGGCACTCTGAATCACAGGCACTGGCATTCAGAGTGGCACTATCATTTGGGCTGCTGTGTCGAGAAAGAAGTATAGAGGTTCACAGGTGAAACAGAGACTAGTCGAGATAATCCAGTTGTGAGGCAATAGTGACTGGTCCTGGGGTAGTAGCAGAGGAAGTGGTGACACGAGGCTGGTTCTAGACACGTTTTGGATGGGGGCCAACAAGATTTGCAGATGGATCAGATGGGCTTACCCAGTAAACATGAAGTTACCATTTACTGAGAAGGTGGATTAGTATCCTATGGCTGCCATAACAAAGTGGCCACAAACGGGGTGACTTAAAATAACAGAAACGTATTGTCTCGTAGCTTAGAGGCCAGCACTCCCTCTGAAACCTGTGGGGCAGGATCATCCCCTGTGTGTGCCAGCTCCTGGCGGCGGTCAGGCTTGGCCTTCCTTGGGCTTACAGCTGCATCCTTCCAATCTCTGCTTCTGTCCACATGGCCTTCTCATGGTCTGTGTGTCCGTGTGCAAATTTCCTTGGACACCAGTCGTTGGATAAGGACCCACCCCAATGACCTCATCTTACCTTGACCATCTGCAAAGATCCTATTTCCATGTGAGATCCAGTTCACGGCTACTGGGGATGAGGATGTCAACATATCTTTTGGGGGACACAGTTCAACACATAACAGATAGGGAAGGCAACAGAGGGAAGTTTGGGGATGAAGGCCAGGAGTTGAGTATCAGGCATGTTAAGTTTGAGATGCCCATTAGACATTGTAGAGGGATGCTGAGAGGCAGCTAGATGTAGGGACTACAAGACATTATTTTCAAAAAGTTAAAAATATGACTCTACAGCTCTAAAGTGAGGATGTGTCTAAGACTAAATAATTAATGAGGAAACCAGCATGATGGTAAGGTTGGTTCAAAAGACTGAAGATGGGGGGCCTGGGTGGCTCATTTGGTTAAGCATCTGCCTTCGGCTAGGTCATAATCCCAGGGTCCTGGGATCAAGCCCCATGTCAGGCTCCCTGCTCAGCGGGGGGAGCCTGCTTCTCCCTCTTCCCTGTTTGTGCTCTCTCTCTCACTTTCTCTCTCTCAAATAAATAAAATCTTTAAAAAAGTCTGAAGACAGAAGGAAGTGTTGGTAGTAGCTGAAGACAAGCTTGCTTGAGCAAGCTTGCTAATTTAGATTAAAAATTGGTTAATGATCTACAGAGCCATAAAATGGCAACCTTTTCTAATTGTAATATTTTTTTTTACCAGACAAAAATAATTTCTATCATTTACTACTGGACAAAATTCACTTGCATTGCTATCAGACAGGGATCATTTTATCTAGCTGTTTTCTACAAGTTAAAGTCTACCCTTAATGAATTGTAAAAAAATCATAATCAATAGTAAATAGCAGTGAAATAGGTGCACAGTCTTGAGAATATAAAAAATTCCCTTGGCAGGTCTGCTAGACAACATTTAGCCTCCCACCAAAGGACCCACCACCATCCCTTTACCCATTCTGTTTTTTTTTTTTTTTAAGATTTTATTTATTTGAGAAAGAGAGAGAGAGAGAACATGGGGGAGGACAAAGAGAGAGAGGGAGTAGCAGACTCTTGGGCTGAGCACGGAGCCCAACACGGGGCTCGATCTCACGACCCTGAGATCATGACCTCAGCTGAAATCAAGGGTCAGGAGCTTAACCGACTGAGCCACCCAGGCACCCCCTTTAACCCATTCTTAAGTTTTGGAAAATTTTTATTGACCCCTCCTTATGATGATAAATTATCTGCAAAGGTTATTCTTGACCGCAGAAAGCTGGGTCTTCCTGTGTTTGGAACTGATTTCATCTACACAGGTGCTGTAGAAGTGGTAATTAACCTGTGTGAGCCTCCTTGTTGGGCTGGCCCATCTAAGTCATATCGTGCTACCCAATGATCAAGTCCAGAAAATCAACTTCTGTTTGGAGATGTCATCATAAGGAATGTGGGGTTGAGCCTCTATTATGCCTGAGATTTCTCTCATTTGCTCTTCTATTCCTAGGTTAGGAAACTGAACCAAACTAATCTCCCTCTGATTTGCCTGCAGTACCTAGACAGGTGGGTAAGTTCCTATCTTCTCAAGGACATGGTGTCTGGCACAGTTCTTGCTTTCCTTACTACTTGTAGGACTAAGATCTGGTATACCATAGGACAGGAACCTGAGTAGGGTGGGTCTGAGGGCTCTGTGGGCATTGATTCAACACAGATGCTGCCACCCTCGTTCCTAAGGTGGGTGGGTCACACTGAATGCAGTCTCAAATGTGACATCCACAGAAGGTCTTGGTTGCACAATTTCTCTAATTATATTCTGGTAAAAAAGAGGACTGATTTTTTATTGAAACTATGAAAATAACTAAATTTCTATTGAAAGAGTCACCAAAAATGATTTTTTCCGTGAATTCTGAAGTGAGAATACCGTTTAAAGAATGTTGTGCTTGTTTACGGAAGCACAATCTACTATGTCAAAGGTTAGAGGTAGATCAAGCACAAAGAAAAAGGATTTCATCTGACTTTTGCTAGAAAATAGAACATGAGAAAAGAACACTGGTGCCCTCTCCTTGCCTTTGTCAGGCTCAAGTTCTCAGCTGCACATCTTTTAGAGGTACATCTTAATGGAGGCGGGGTATGGGGTGGTGGTTGAGGTCTTGGGTCAATTTTCTGGCTGGTACAGCCTCAACACAGAGTGGAGATTGAGTGAGCTACCAGGTGAATGCACAGAGGCTTTCCATTGTTGAAAAAGAGTTCTATAGAAAGAGAGGACAGAATGAAATCTGTTGGATTGGAATTGGAGCTGTCAGCATGAACTTTAGCTTTATTAATAGATATCAAAAAGAAGATACGGGGTGTGTGCACATACTTGCATGTATATTTCCTAGCTCACTCTGTTGAGTGTAAACGCAATCACACTTTCAATTAATAGTCTTGAGTTACTGCCGTACAGCGTTGAGTCTGAGATTCGGCCACATGGCTCCAAGCGGTGCAATTCATTCAAGCTGTTGTGTGCTATTCCACTGTATGGATATACCTCACTTTATTCATTTTATTGTCCAAAGACATTGAAGGTAGTATTTTTGCTATTAAAAACAATGCTGTCTTGAACACTGATGCACGTCCCCATGAACAAGTGCAGGTTTCTTCGGTGTATGTTCAGGTATGGACTGGATCTAGGAATACAGATCAGCTTAACCCTAGAGCTGGGAATCAGTGTGCACATGTGGCAGCTTGCGTTTTCTCTAGGTGCCCACAACTTCTCCCATACCACATGTCCCTTCCTCTTAAAATGTGACTTTGACATTCGTCTCCACAGAGGGCAGAGGTCGGTGTCTCATCTCTCCAATCTGGACGGGCTTGGGAACAAGTGATGCTTTGTGACTTCTGGGGCTACGATATGAGAAGTGATACAGTTCCTACCTGGTTCTCTTGGAACTCTTGCTCTTGGAACTTGGACACCATCCCGCTCAGTCCACAGCTGGAACCAGCCTACTGGGCACATGAGTGCACCATCTTGGACGTGGGCCCTCCAGGCCCCAGTAGGGATACCCTAGACAAGCAGCGCCTGCTGAATCCTGAATCCAAATAGGAGATCCGTGTGCAAAAGGCAAGATTATTGTTGTTTGAGCTACAAAGTTTTGCAGGTGGTTTGTTATGCAGCAATATATAACAGATACACATGTCCAACTTTCCTGGGTAATGCCTTATTATTTACCAAGGGAATTGAACCACAGGACATTCCCGCCAGCAGGGTATGCATATTTCAGTTGATCCACCTTCCTGTCATCCCTGGGTTTCACTTTAACATTTGTGCTCATTTGGTGTGATTTTAGTTTGCATTTCTAAAGTTACTAGTGAGGTTACTGGTCCTTCCATGTTCTTCTCTGCAAGGAGCCTGGTTATGGATTTTGTCCGTTGTTCTGTTGGCTTGTCTTTTTTTCTGATGGATTTGAAAGGATTCTGGACACTAATCATATGCAAGGTATAGATGTTGCAAATATCTTCCAGTTTAGTTTTTTTTTTCCCATCCTCTTTACAGTCTTTTGAGGAACAAAAGTTGTAGGATACATACTTTCCATCCTTTTATTTTCAATTTCTCTGTGACATTTTCAGATGTTTTTTTTGTAAATAGTAATGATATATGCCATTTTGACAGTCTCTTTTAATAGATGAATTTAATTTAGTCATGTTTGTGATTACACAAATGCTTGAATTTCTGTCATTTCATATTATATTCCTTATTTATCATGCATTTATCTTTTTCTGCTTTCTGCTTTTTGTTGATACTGTCAATCTTTCTTCATTTCAGTTTTCCCTCTACCAATTCTAAAATCCTCTAAAAGTACAAGAACTTTAGTGTGCTTTTTCCTTCTTGCTCTCATCTCCCCTTGCCATATGCTGTGTTGGGCTCATCTGGGATTTTCTCTCAAGTTGTTATTTGATTTTTCTTTGCTGGCATCCATGTCTTACTCTTGGATACACTTTTCATTTTGCTAGAGTCTATCTTTCAGCATTTTTCTAGAGACTTTGTGTGTGGTAAACTTGGATGTTTATAGACTGTGAAAACACCTTTATTTTGCTGTCTCATGAATGAGTTTCACTATAAATGGAATTCTTGGTTGAATTCTTAGAATTTAAAAACCGCTTCTTTGCGAAGTGACAATCAGATTCAGTCTGATTAAAGAAGACCCTTCTTCTCTGAAGGTTGTTGAGCTCATCTCTTTATCCCTGGAATTCCAGAATGTCACTCTGACATGACTGTGTGTGTTTTTTCTTCACCCCTCCTAGGCATTGCTTCTGTCATTTGAGAAACCCTTCTCCCTCTCCTGTACCATGAAGAAGGGTTTCCTGGTTCTCATCTTCTTTTTCACTAGCCTCTTACTTTGGCTCCCTGCCGTAAGACACTCCAGCTTGTTGCTTTGCATCTGGCCCACCCAAGGTTGAGGAGAGAGGGATGCAGGCCCAGCTTGCTTGTCCTCTACTACTGGATGCCTTGGCAAGTTTGGATTCAGGTCAGTAGGCATCTGTAGAGCAGAGAGGCACCTGCAGCTCCTGGGTCTGGTGCAGATGTGGTTGGGGCCCCAATGCTGGGCCGGCCCCACCTTCGCCCAAGGATGTGTCTGGCGGGGCCACCAGCTTCGAAGGGGGACCTTGGCTGCAATCCTAGCCCACCCTCCAAGCCTTCACTTCTCAGCCCATAGACTGGGGGCAGTTAAGCACAAGCCCTGGTCAGCAAAAGGCTGGTGGGCTCCAGCTCCCACTGAGGACACTTGGGTTGTCAGGGCCGGCCCACTCCAAGTAGGGCCTTTGCTGGAGGGTCCCAGGCAGTGGACTCTGCCCTGCCTGCCCATATAAGGAGAAGATCTTACCAGCTCAGAAGGACCCAGCCTCTGCCCTGGGGGGAGGTGTGTCCCTTCTCTTCCTGAGAGGCCTCTCCTGCTGCCACAGCTAGGGGCCACCTGCCAGCTCCTTTCCCCCAGGGCCCCAGCCCTCCTTCATGGTCACTGTGCTAACCAGGAATCCTCCAGGAAACCAAGCAACCATCTAGGCTTCTCCCTGGACACCTCGGATTCACCTCTCCAGAGCCAGCTCCCCTAGTCTGGTGGCCTCTACCTTGGGAATCCAGCCTCCCTCCCCTGCCCAATGTGCCGTCCCCCACTCAGGTTAGCCCCCTCCCCCGGCAGGCGACCCTTAGTCCAGTCGCCCTCTCTGGGCCCCAGCCCAGTGTCCTGTTGTGCCCTCAGTCCGGACACCCCCTCCCTCCCC
>NC_058407.1:1067541-1080146 GCF_002201575.2 Neomonachus schauinslandi
AGGCAGGGCAGGCCCGGGAGGGAGATCGGGGATCGGGGAGGCCGGGGTGTCGGGGTGTTGAGGAGGCCGGGCGGGGAAGCCGGGCGGGGAGATCAGGCCAGGGTGTCGGGGAGGCCGGGGAGGGAGACCGAGGAGCCGGGTGTCGAGGAGGCCGGGGTGTCGGGGAAGCCGGGCGCGGAGGCAGGGCAGGCCGGGCAGCCGCGGTGTCGGGGGCCCGGGTGTCCGGGAGGCCGCGCTCGTCCCCGCCCGGCCTCTCGGTGCCGGCCGCCGCGGTGGCCGGCGGCAGGAAGGGCTGGGGGAGCGGCCGCGCGTCCGGGCCGCGGGGTCTCTGCCTCCGAGACGGCGTGGTAACGCGGACCGGAGCGTTCATTGTGCCCGAGCGGGTCGCATTATGTAACAGATACGCTCGGTTTGTTTTGCCAAGACAGGAAACTCCCTGTAATAGGGCCGGACTTTAGACGTTTCCTAACCGAGAGCGCCGGGCAAGCCTCGCGGAGCGGGCGCTTGGCGGCTGCTGGTGGGTGGGTGGCCGGGGACGGGCAGGCGCGGCGCGCGGAGTCGGTGGCGGACGAGCTCCACTCCCGCTTTCCTGCCCCCTTTGGAAGCAGCAGCTTTCCCGAGGCGGAGTGCGGAGAAAGCGCCACTGTGTGAGGACACAGTTGAGTTTGACGCGCGTCTGTGCGCCCAGGAAGCCGCCACGCCCATCCAGAGCGTTTCACCGGTGCCGGGCCGTGCCTCGAGCGCGGCTGGTAGAGTGCGGTGGCTTTGCGTCCTGCTCTGCGGGCACTGAGCGCGCCGCGGGGGCGCAGGCCGTCCCCACGCGGGCCTGTGGGCTGTGTAGCCTTCTTGCTCGCACTTCGGAGGAGTAGCGGTGGGGGAGTGGATGTGACCTGTCCCGAGCCGGGCAGGAAATGAACTGATTGGAAAGCGTGAGCTGGTCGTTGGTGTGCAGGCTTCCCCTGGTGGCTCGCACGGCTTTTCTGCGCGTTCGTGAGTGAGTTACTGCTGGAAGGGCTGGCGTATTGTCCTTGCTGACCACCTCCCGGTGGGAATGCTTGGCGCTCCGGAGAAGCGCCCGGCGCGGATGGAGCCTGGTGGCCAGTCGTAGTCGGGGGTAGGGAGGCGGCGGTCACTCGGTGGTGCTGAACGCCCTCTTTCCCGTCACAGTTACGGGACCAGTAAGTGTTAGGGGAACTTGTCGAAAGTGGTTAAAGAGCCCATTGGGAGCGTGTGGGTTTTGAAGGCTGGTTATAGTTAGAGCTTCTTGGCGCTGTGGCTAGAGGAGAAAATTACATGCTAGCTCTGAATCTGGTGAGTAACCAGTTGTGGCTCCTGCCCCGTCGCAGGAGGGAGATGCGAGCTGTCCCTGGGTGCATTAGGGTCCCCTCCTTGTAGGCTGTGGTGCTGACACCCTTGGGGCTGCACCCAGCTCCCTTCAGAAGGGATTGCTGGTCCTGGGCTGGCTGGGTGGTGGCTTTGCTGCCCATTCCCTGGCGGTCCAGGGCTGAGTGGGCACCTGGACACCCCTGACGTTCAGGTGAGTTGGGTTCCAGCTGGCCACAGCGTTTTCCATGCATGTTTTTACAGGGGATTCCTGTTAAGTTTCAACATAAAACATGGATTTCTATTTGACAAAAGGAAAAGAAAAATCTGAAGTCTCTGTCTTAAAAAGTACATTTAGGGTTTGCTGGGATTGCCTCTCAGGACTTGCCAAGTGCTCTTTGAGGGCTTTTCCCCAAGACCAGCTAGGTTGCTGTGAGGCCGTGATTCAGGCTCCTGTGGGTGCCCACATACAGCAGTGGACCTGGGGCTCCAGGTTGGAATGTTCATTTTTAAGCCAGTCTCTTAAAAGTCATCTTGCTTCCTATCAGGAAAATGTGGTTGTTTGGAGGGAGGAGTCAGAAGTCCTCAGTATCAGCTCCTAAGGTGACACCTTGCTTGGCAGCTGGTGGTCCAGAGTCAGGAGTCTTCACGTGAGGGAGACTGAAGATAGACTCCGTTACGGAGTTAGACGGTGGAGGTCTGAAAAGAGCAAATTCTCGTAAATGTCTGTGGCCAGGCCATCAGTCTTCTGAGCCCTACCGGCAGCTCCAGGGCAGGGGCTCTGGGGGCAGCGTGTGGTTGTCAGGGGTGGTACTCACTGGGGGGGCGAGCAGAGATGCCCTCTGTGGCCCATTGCACATGTTGTCTGCGTGTATGTGACGAGGAGGAGGGCACGGCCAGCCCCACAGTCAACGCCAGCAGCTGAGAAGTGCCCCCCGGGGAAAGGGGCAGGTCGGCTGGGCTGTGGGGGTTTCTGTGGCCGTCGCTGCGGAGGTCCTCTAGAAGCCGGCTTGGGCTTCCTGGGAGTGGAGACTGCCCCCAGACCAGTACGGGGCTCCTCTCTTTAGTCCTGGCATGGCTTAGTGGCCCTGTGCCTCAACACGGTGTGGAGGCTGTGTTGGTGGGGAGGATGGACCGCTGTGGTCAGACTGGCAAGGCTTCCAGCAGTCGGCAGGGGTGTTGCCCTGGGGCTGTCGGGGCACTCCTGGGCAGCAGCCGGGCAGGGGGAGAGCTGGTTAAGGGGAGTGTTGGCCAGGAGTGGGCAGCCACTGAGCGTGCTCGCCTTGCTGTCCTGACCTCTGTGCCTGCTGGAGCCCAGCCCTGTGTGTGGGCTTTCCTGGGCTCAGGGCTGGGACCCCTCCTCAGGAGGAATGCTGCAGTCATCTTGGTGACCTGTTAGTGTGGTCCAGGAAGGTGACTGGCGAGCCATGGGGACCACAGAGTGGCCTAGAGGGACTTGTGCCTCTCAAAGGCCACTCTTTGCTGCTCGTTGTGTCTTTTTGGTCCACGCGGTCCATGAAATAGGATCATGAGTCCTGGGATGAGTGGTTTAGGAAACCTCGGAGCCATGTTAGCTGGGAGTTTGGTTTTGATTTAGTTTGAGCTGGTTGGTGAGCTCTGCCCCCAGCGTATTTGGTGGTTTTTCTCGTCTTGTGTCTTCTGCAGGGACTTAACTTGACCTCTGCCTCTGTTGTAGGGAGTCAGTACCAAATGAGGAGGAAAGGACGATGTCATCGCGGTGCTGCAACGAGACACCCTTCCTCCCCGTGCAGTACTAAGCACTCCCCCACACGAGAGACCCTGACCTACGCGCAAGCCCAGAGGATGGTGGAGATCGAGATTGAGGGGCGCCTGCACAGGATCAGCATTTTTGATCCCCTGGAGATCATATTAGAAGATGACCTCACCGCTCAAGAACTGAGCGAGTGCAACAGCAATAAGGAGAACAGTGAGAGGCCGCCCGTGTGCTTACGAACTAAGCGCCACAAAAATAACAGAGTCAAAAAGAAACATGAAGCCGTCCCCAGTGCCCACGGCCCACTGGCGTCGGCCAGCGCGCTTCCTGAGCCCAAGGTGCGGATCGTGGAGTACAGCCCGCCCTCTGCCCCGAGGCGGCCCCCGGTGTACTACAAGTTCATCGAGAAGTCGGCCGAGGAGCTGGACAACGAGGTGGAGTACGACATGGACGAGGAGGACTACGCCTGGCTGGAGATCGTCAACGAGAAGCGGAAGGGCGACTGCGTCTCGGCCGTGTCCCAGAGCGTGTTTGAGTTCTTGATGGACCGCTTCGAGAAGGAGTCCTACTGTGAGAACCAGAAGCAGGGGGAGCAGCAGTCCCTGATTGACGAGGATGCTGTGTGCTGCATCTGCATGGACGGTGAGTGCCAGAACAGCAACGTGATTCTCTTCTGTGACATGTGTAACCTGGCGGTGCACCAGGAGTGCTACGGGGTGCCCTACATCCCCGAGGGCCAGTGGCTCTGTCGACACTGCCTGCAGTCCCGGGCCCGGCCCGCCGACTGCGTGCTCTGCCCGAACAAGGGAGGTGCCTTCAAAAAGACAGACGACGACCGCTGGGGCCATGTGGTGTGTGCCCTGTGGATCCCGGAGGTTGGCTTTGCCAACACAGTGTTCATCGAGCCCATCGATGGCGTGAGGAACATCCCTCCGGCCCGGTGGAAACTGACGTGCTACCTCTGTAAGCAGAAGGGCGTGGGTGCCTGTATCCAGTGCCACAAGGCAAACTGCTACACCGCCTTCCACGTGACGTGTGCCCAGAAGGCCGGCCTCTACATGAAGATGGAGCCCGTGAAGGAGCTCACTGGCGGTGCCACCACCTTCTCCGTCAGAAAGACCGCTTACTGTGACGTCCACACGCCCCCGGGCTGTACGCGGAGGCCTTTGAACATTTACGGGGATGTCGAAATGAAAAACGGTGTCTGTCGAAAAGAGAGCTCCGTCAAAGCGGTCAGGTCCACGTCCAAGGTCAGGAAGAAAGCAAAAAAGACTAAGAAGACGCTGAGTGAGCCGTGTGCGGCCCTGCCGCCTGTGTGTGCGCCTTACATCCCCCCTCAGAGGTGAGTGCGCGTAAGTGTGGGGCGTGGGATGGAGGGGGAGCCTGGGGCGGGGGATGCCAGCTGGGGATCTTGGCACTCTCTGCTGACCTGGCTCTCTAACTGTCCTTCTCCCCTGAGCTGTGAGGACCTCGGAGCCCGTAGTTTCCCGACTGCAGAAATTAGGGTCTGGGTCCCTGGCGCCACCACTTTGACACGATAAAAGCTGTTCCTCGCTCTGCTCCCCCACCAACTTTGGGAACCGGGGGGCATTTTAAAAATAATTTCTTGTAAAGTGAAAGGGAGGGTGAGCGACGAGTGGAGATCAGAGTGGGGCTGCCAGGAGCTTCATAGAGGGAGGCGCTGGTCTCCTTCCTGTTGTGTGACAGCCTTTCTGGGTTTCCTGACCCTTGCCTTCGTGGTGTGAATATTGGCTGGTCAGTGTAGGGGCTTAGAGCAGTCCACAGCGGTGGTGGTGGTAGTGGTGGGGGTCTGCAGTGGTGGTGGTAGGGTCCTCAGTGATCCGGAGGGTCCACAGTGGTCAGGGTGGGTCCACAGTGGTGGTGGGGGGTCTGCAGTGTGGGAGGAGTCTGCAGTGGTGGGGTCAGGCCCTGACTTGCTCTTACGAGTGTCCCAGGGGCCAGTCCCCATACAGCTGTGTCTGCTCTTGTCCTTGAACTTGCTTCCTCCTCTTTGTCTGTTCGTCCCGTTACTGACTTGCTCTTTGTATTTTGCTCAGAGTGTGAGGTGAGTGATTTGATGATTTTTGTAGCAGAGCCTGGGTGTGGGAGAGCAGATAGCTCCCTCAGACACTTGTTGAGCTCTGAGGATGGAGCACACTTTGTCCCCGGGCGTGGGGCTTTCAGTTTGGTGAAGGACACGGCATTGAGACGGGGAGGTGAAGGTGCAGATCGCCGTGCTCCTGAGAGCAGCTGGTGACTTAACTGCTGTGACCTGGACGCAAGTGAGTCCCCTGGAAAGAGAACCTGTTCGTCTTACAGACTGAGTGACAGACTTGCGGGATATTTTAATTACTAAGAAGTAAAAGTTATCTTAAATGTATCGAATATTAGCTTTCTGTGTTGTTTTCCTGTGTATCTGTGATGTGAAGGAATTCATGCCTACCAGCGTGTTGTGATTAAACAGTGTAGTTTGGTTTTAACGTGTCACGAGTTGCGTCAAGCTCGCTCGTTAGGTTGTAAGAGGTAGTGGGGTGTGTCAGCCGGAATACTGTCTTCTCCAGAGACAGTAAGCACTTAGTATCTCTTAAGAATTAGAAGTAGGGACGCCTGGGTGGCTCCGTCAGTTGAGTGTCCGACTCTTGATGTCAGCTCAGGTCATGATCCCAGGGTCCTGGGATCAAGCCCCACATCGGACTCCACGCTCAGCAGGGAGTCTGCTTCTCTTCCCCTCCCACCGCACATGCAGTCTCTCTCTCTAAAATAAGTCTTTTTAAGAAAAAAGAATTAGAAGTATGACTTTTTCCCCAAAATGAAATTTTATAGAGCAGTACATACTCATTGTAGAATCAGTAAATGCGGACAGAGTGAATAAAAGTGCTCGTCCCTCGTATCCAGAAAAAAAACACTGTCAGAACCAAGGTGTCTCTTTGCAAGTCATTCAGCTAGACTTTTTAAAAGATAGTTTTACTTGCATTTCTACCTGTGGGGCAGAAAGTGTGAGATTTGCATCAAGAGCTTCTGTTGAAGAGCCCTAAATTTTAGCTTTACTGTAATCGAAGTAAATGAAAGGAAAAACATGTGACCTAACAAACTGAGGATCCAGAAGTGCAACGTGCTCGCTTCTCTGTGCCCAGCACCATGTGGTGACCTGCTCCTGACAGGGTGCCGACGAAGGGCTGGGCTGGGGGCTGCTAGGCCATTCGCAGGAGAAAGCACTTCTAGCTGGAGAACATGGGTGCTCGCGGGTCTCAGGTGACCAGGCCTGACTGAGGAGAAAACCCATGCTTTGGACCTAAGTATTTCAAAGCAGGTGATGTGGCTAAACCACGTACCAAAGGTGTAGTCTGGCCCGTGTTTGGTTTTTTTCTTTTTCTAATTTAGGAATAAACTGTTGCTTCACTTTGGAGCAGAGATCAAAGATGTACCGGGGTAAGGGTTTGTGGCCCTGCGGCTGGGTTGCCCAGACTTTGGGAGACCTTGATGTTTTGGGCCACAGTCCCACCCTTGGAAGATCTCCCAGCCACCCTTAGCCAGTGGGTAATCCGTGGTCGGATCACCCTGTGGATTGTCCTGGCAGGTGCTGGTGTGGTCCGGGCTTGCCAGCCACTAGTCTTACTGTCCTGAAGCCGTGGCCTGAGGTGTGGCTGGTCTGGCGGCCCTGTTCCGAGGGAGCGTGCGGGAGGTGGAACGTGGATTGGTGGAGGGTGGATCGGAGGAGTGCTGTGCTCTGCCTTGGGTGGGGTGGGTGGAGTCGGGCTGGGTCATTGTGCTTCTTCGCGCTTCTGCCTATGAGGGTCCCCACCGTTGGTGTGGCTGGCAGCCACAGAGTTATTTGAGTGTTCTTCCAAGGTCTGAGTTGTGCCTGTCTTTGTCTGTCTTGTTTCCATCACTTTCATCAGAATATTTTTCTAACATAGAAACAATACGAAACTGCAGAAGTTAGGAAAAGTCAAATCTGGAGAGGAAATCCCATCTGCTCCCTTTTTGCCTTGCCTTCCAAGAAAAATCAGCGCTTAGACTGTGCTGTTACAGGCCTTTTTCTGTTCTGAGTGGTGCCTTTTCCTCGAGTAGCTGCTCTTCTGATGAAATCCTTCTCTGGTTCCTCATTGTTCCATGCTGCTTTTTTTGGGGGGGTTAACCAGACGAGGTGGGCACTGGAGAGGAGGACAGGCCAGAAGGAGGGACTCGGCGAGTTGTAGCCTTCTAGTTCCCTTGGAGGAATTAAGTTTTCCCAGAGCGTGCTCTTTTGTTGCTCTTTGGTGGGTGCTGCTCTTTATTTAGGGAGGAGAATGGCCTCTAATGAACAGAGGCTGATGTGCTTTGTTGGTCTTGATACCAGCCTGGTCCTCTTGGCCATTTGGGTCATTTATGTGTGCATGGCCCAGGGTACGTGCACACCTAATAAGTTGTTAGTTAATGATGACGTGGAGGATCGGGTCCACAGCTCAGTTAACGCAGGGGCATCCCTGGTAGGTGCCCTCCCGCTGTCCAGACGCCAGATGAGGACAGACGTGGGAGACTGAGTACTTAGTAGCATTTGACAGAGTAATCTTACGCTTGTTGAATATAACTGTAAGAAGTGTGGACTTGAGCTTTGGATGTCTTTTTTACCATGTTTCTGGCAGTTAATTTGACTATAATTGAGAGAAGTTCTGTAGGGCCGTGGTTTGGGGAAAGGAGAGAAGCACTGGCTTGCCCCTTCCGGGCAGGTGGGAGCTCTGGCCACCCCACAGCTGCATGGCCCTGTGTTTGCTGCCCTCTGGATGCAGTGCCACAGGCAGGCGTGGCGCCCTTGCCGGCGTTGGGGTCCCCAGGGAAGGGCCTCCAGAGGGTCCAAGGCGGCCGCTACTCCGGAGAGAAGCATTAAAACCTCCAGGTTGTGCGTTGTGTGTCCTATGGAAAAGCAAGGTGCTGGTGTTTGCGTCCAGCCACTTAGAAAGCACTGGAGTGTGGGCTTTCCGAGTGCTCTTGGACTGTTCTCATTCCCACCTACCCTGACCTCTGTGCTTTCCTTGGTTTGAATTCAGATTGGGGGGCTGGGTGTCTGATCCTGTGAGTGTGTCCTCCCCAGGCTGCAGCTTCTCCCCCAGCCCCAGGCCTTGCAGCCCGCGAGGACTCTCTTCCCAGGAGGCAGGGGGAGGCGCAGGACACATTGCGTCTGGTGAGCAGATTTGTTTTGACCAGAGAGCTGAAGTGAAGAGACAGAGTGCTGGGGAAGGACCTGGTGCCTCACGGCGTGTGTTGGCGTGCGTGTGCACAGGCTCCTCCCAGCGTCTGGTGCTTGGTGCGTGACAGACAGTGTTTGTGAGTGTGCTGCTGTGGGCCGCGGTCCACGGTCATGCAAGCACCAGGACACGTCGGCCTGTGCCCTGGGGCCCATCCCCCAGCGTGCTCTGCTTGGTGGTGGTCTTTGCAGGGAGCTGCTGTGCTCAGCACGCCTGCATCCTCGCTGTCCCACTGGGTCTGGGTCTCTCCCCCCAGCATCCCAGGCGCTCAGTCCATGGGAAGAACCTGCCAGAGTAGCGAATTTTGTTATTTCTGTTCATATTCATTGTATTCACTTATTTTTGGCAGAAATAGGATTGAAACTTACTAGAGGTTTTCTGTAATACGGACAGTGGGTAATCACCACACCGTCTCACCGCTGCTCCAGCCTAGGTGTTCCCCGGGCTGATGAGGGGCAAAACCTGTGTGCTCTGCGCTTGGAGTCCATACCTGCACGCTACAGTGGGTGGACGGACGGTGTTTGGAGTGCCGATGGGGGCTTCACGAGGGAATGCCCTCCGTAAGCCCAGGTGGAGACCAAATTATTTCAATTTTTTATTTGGAAATAACTCTAAATTTATAAAATGTCGCAAAAATAAGGAGAGAAACACCCAAATCCTCTTTACCCAGAGTCATCTCTTACTAATGTGCCATCCCATTTGCCCGGCACACAGAGTAGGCCCACGTGTCCCCGCACGTCTCCTAGGATGGGACTGGCCTCTGGGTGAGCCTCCATTCAGGACCTGTCCTGTTGGGCGAGCCTGCTGGGATCTGGATGCTTCCAAAGCTCCTCCCAAGTGGGCCAGTTTTGGAGAAGACAGCCCTTCCACCTTAGCAAAGTGAGCCTTGTTCTGGGTTTGTCTGGTGTCCACAGAGGTACCATGTGTCCCTCGCCTGGAGGGAGTGACATCCCCTGCTCCCTGGGGACCACGGTGTTGCTGGTGCCTCCATGGGACAATTTCTGTGTTTGTGTTCTTCTGGCATCCAGCCTGTGGTCTGGGAGAAGGAGGCCGTGCAGCCACCTGGCACCTCTTCACAGCGGCCTAGGTGTCCCGCCTGTGGGTTCTCGTCCCCGAGACGGCTGGAAAGGGGTGTCCACCTCAGCCCTCCCTCTGGTTTCTCCTCAGCGGGATCCTTCCCTTCTCCTGTCCTTGTGCTTTGTAGCAGGACCTGGACAGGTGGGAGGTGAGCATCTGGTGGCCCACCTGGCCGTCATTGTCCACCTGACCTTGGGGAGCTTGGCTCTTGGTTAGTTCGCTGCAGGCAGCCACCTGGCCTTGGTGACATACGCTCCCTAGCCACCGCTGGGTTCTGTGATTGGAGTCCTGAGAAGGGTGTGGAGGGGGCTTGACCCGCACCAAGCCGGGCAGGAGGTTCTCCTGGGAGCCGCGTGGTGCAGAACCACATCCCTCCCAAGGCAAATTCTGGTCTTTTCAGGTCGGAGGGGTTGGATTTCACTCTTGCCATCCTGACCTCCATCTGACCTCTGAGCTGTTCCAAAAGCGAGTTGTACCCGTCATAAAGACTCGGGACACTTGAGAAGGTGTTATGAAGGGAGGGTGGGATCTAAAATCTCACTCTTTGGGGTGATGCTAGGTCATCATGGGCACGTTTCAGTGGCTATGCACATGTGTAGGGAGAATAATTTTTTTAATGGCATTTTTTTCTGTTTCCCATGGTTTTTATATAGAAAGTTTTAAAATGGGGGGCGCCTGGGTGGCTCGGTCGTTAAGCGTCTGCCTTCGGCTCAGGTCATGGTCCCGGGGTCCTGCAATCGAGCCCCGCATAGGGCTCCCTGCTCGGCGGGAAGCCTGCTTCTCCCTCTCCAGCTCCCCCTGCTTGTGTTCCCTCTCTCGCTGTGTCTCTCTCTGCCAGATAAATAAATAAAATCTTAAAAAAAAATAAAAAGTTTTAAAATGGAAAACTAGAGACTATTAGCCCACCCCTCACGCAGCCACTCATCGTGAATTGGGGTGGGTTCCTCCAGTCCATGTTCTGGTTTTTCTGCACGTGGGCACACACGGTCTGCTGCTGAGAATGCACTGACCTTGGAGACCGTGCCATCACGCGCGTCTAGCGTCTTCTGGTGTTGCCGTGGGTCTGGAGGGGCGGGGGTGGGTGGCATCGCAGGCGACCATGCTGCTGGTGTGGGAGTTTTCCTGGCTTGCTAAGAGTTGGGCGTTTTTGGGTACTGGCGCGTTGCCCTCAGCACGAGCGGGTGTGTGTCTGTCTCAGCTGCAGCCTGGTGGGGGCGGCGGTGTGCCCGTCCCCGTGGCTGAGGAGGCCTCTGCCTTGGGTGCGCGCAGCGAGGTGCTTATGCTGTGCTCATTGCATGCATGTCTCTGCCCCTCGGCTTCTCGTCTCGTTTGTAATTATGTCTGTAAAAAGTCTTCAACTTTGGAAATCTGGAGCTCCCTCCAACCGTTATTGCACTTGGAGGTCCCCCTTGCCCGTCCCTTCCTTTTTGTTGTTCTCATTTCATCCAGTAACATGTCTGTGTAGAGAACAGGTAAGAATATATTTTTTTTATGATTTTTTTTATTTGAGAGAGGGAGAACACAAGCAGGGGGGTAGTGGGAGAGGGAGAAGCAGGCTCCCCGCGGAGCAGGGAGCCCGATGCGGGGCTCGATCCCAGGACCCTGGGATCCTGACCTGAGCCAAAGAGAGACACTTAACCGACTGAGCCGCCCAGGCACCCCTGAGAACAGGTAAGAATTCTTTTTTTTTTTTTTTCAATTTTTATTACTTTTTTAAATTGTTATGTTAATTCCCATACATGACATCATTAGTTTTAGATGTAGTGTTCCATGATTCATTGTTTGTGCATAACACCCAGTGCTCCATGCAGAACGTGCCCTCCTCAATACCCACCACCAGGCTAACCCATCCTCCCAACCCCCTCCCCTCTAGAACCCTGTTTGTTTTTCAGAGTCCATCGTCTCTCATGGTCCGTCTCCCCCTCCGATTTCCCCCCCTTCATTCTTCCCCTCCTGCTATCTTTTTCTTCTTCTTCTTTTTTTTTCCTTAACATATATTGCATTATTTGTTTCAGAGGTACAGATCTGAGATTCAACAGTCTTGCACAATTCACAGCGCTTACCAGAGCACATACCCTCCCCAGTGTCTATCACCCAGCCACCCCATCCTTCCCACCCCACCCCCCACTCCAGCAACCCTCAGTTTGTTTCCTGCGATTAAGAATTCCTCATATCCGTGAGGTCATATGATACATGTCTTTGTCTGTTTGACTTATTTCGCTCAGCATAATACCCTCCAGTTCCATCCACGTCGTTGCAAATGGCAAGATCTCATTCCTTTTGATGGCTGCATAATATTCCATTGTGTATATATACCACATCTTCTTTATCCATTCATCTGTCGATGGACATCTTGGCTCTTTCCACAGTTTGGCTATTGTGGACATTGCTGCTATAAACATCGGGGTGCACGTACCCCTTCGGATCCCTACTTTTGTATCTTTGGGGTAAATACCCAGTAGTGCAATTGCTGGATCATATGGTAGCTCTATTTTCAACTTTTTGAGGAACCTCCATACTGTTTTCCAGAGTGGCTGCACCAGCTTGCATTCCCACCAACAGTGTAGGAGGGTTCCCCTTTCTCCGCATCCCCGCCAACATCTGTCGTTTCCTGACTTGTTCATTTTAGCCATTCTGACTGGTGTGAGGTGGTATCTCCTTGAGGTTTTGATTTGGATTTCCCTGATGTCGAGCGATGTTGAGCTCTTTTTCATGTGTCTGTTGGCCATTTGGATGTCTGATTTGGAAAAATGTCTGTTCATGTCTTCTGCCCATTTCTTGATTGGATTCTTTGTTCTTTGGGTGTTGAGTTTGATAAGTTCTTTATAGATTTTGGATACTAGCCCTTTATCTGATATGTCATTTGCAAATACCTTCTCCCATTCTGTCCGTTGTCTTTTGGTTTTGTTGACTGTTTCCTTTGCTGTGCAGAAGTTTTCATCTTGATGAAGTCCCAATAGTTCATTTTTGCCCTTGCCTCCCTTGCCTTTGGCGATGTTTCTAGGAAGAAGTTGCTGCGACTGAGGTCGAAGAGGTTGCTGCCTGTGTTCTCCTTTAGGATTTTGATGGACTCCTGTCTCACATTGAGGTCTTTCAACCATTTGGAGTCTATTTTTGTGTGTGGTGTAAGGAAATGGTCCAGTTTCATTCTTCTGCATGTGGCTGTCCAATTTTCCCAACACCATTTGTTGAAGAGACTGTCTTTTTTCCATTGGACATTCTTTCCTGCTTTGTCAAAGATGAGT
>NC_058407.1:1080246-1082597 GCF_002201575.2 Neomonachus schauinslandi
TGTCTTTTTTCCATTGGACATTCTTTCCTGCTTTGTCAAAGATGAGTTGACCATAGACTTGAGGGTCCATTTCTGGGCTCTCTATTCTGTTCCATTGATCTATGTGTCTGTTTTTGTGTCAGTACCATACTGTCTTGATGATGACAGCTTTGTAATAGAGCATGAAGTCCGGAATTGTGATGCCGCCGGCTTTGCTTTTCTTTTTCAACATTCCTCTGGCTATGCGGGGTCTTTTCTGGTTCCATACAAATTTTAGGATTATTTGTTCCATTTCTTTGAAAAAATTGGATGGTATTTTGCTGGGGATTGCATTGAATGTGTAGATTGCTCTAGGTAGCATTGACATTTTCACAATATTTGTTCTTCCAATCCATGAGCATGGAATGTTTTTCCATTTCTTTGTGTCTTCCTCAATTTCTTTCATGAGTATTTTATAGTTTTCTGAGTACAGATCCTTTGCCTCTTTTGGTTAGATTTATGCCTAGGTATCTTATGGTTTTGGGTGCAATTGTAAATGGGATCGACTCCTTAATTTCTCTTTCTTCTGTCTTGTTGTTGGTGTATAGGAATGCCACTGACTTCTGTGCATTGATTTTATATCCTGCCACTTTACTGAATTCCTGTATGAGTTCTGGCAGTTTTGGGGTGGAGTCTTTGGGGTTTTCCACATAAAGTATCATATCATCTGCAAAGAGTGAGAGTTTGACTTCTTCTTTGCCGATTTGGATGCCTTTTATTTCTTTTTGTTGTCTTATTGCTGTGGCTAGGACTTCTAATACTATGTTGAATAGCAGTGGTGATAGTGGACATCCCTGCCGCGTTCCTGACCTTAGGGGGAAAGCTCTCAGTTTTTCTCCATTGAGAATGATATTCGCTGTGGGTTTTTCATAGATGGCTTTTATGATATTGAGGTATGTACCCTCTATCCCTAGACTCTGAAGAGTTTTTTTTTTTTTTTTTTAAAGATTTTATTTATTTATTTGAGAGAGAGTGAGAGAGAGAAAGAGCACAAGACGGGGGAGTGGGAGAGGGAGAAGCAGACTCCCTGCTGAGCAGGGAGCCCGATGCGGGACTCGATCCCGGGACTCCAGGATCATGACCTGAGCTGAAGGCAGTCGCTTAACCAACTGAGCCACCCAGGCGCCCGACTCTGAAGACTTTTAATCAAGAAAGGATGCTGTACTTTGTCAAATGCTTTTTCTGCATCTCTTGAGAGGATCATATGATTCTTGTTCCTTCTTTTGTTAATGTATTGTATCACGTTGATTGATTTGCAGATGTTGAACCAACCTTGCAGCCCAGGGATAAATCCCACTTGGTCGTGGTGAATAATCCTTTTAATGTACTGTTGGATCCTATTGGCTAGTATTTTGGTGAGAATTTTTGCATGCATGTTCATCAGGGATATTGGTCTGTAATTCTCCTTTTTGATGGGGTCTTTGGTTTTGGGATCAAGGTAATGGTGGCCTCATAAAATGAGTTTGGAAGTTTTCCTTCCATTTCTATTTTTTGGAACAGTTTCAGAAGAATAGGTATTAATTCTTCTTGAAATGTTTGGTAGAATTCCCCTGGGAAGCCATCTGGCCCTGGGCTTTTGTTTTTTGGGAGATTTTTGATGACTGCTTCAATTTCCTTAATGGTTATAGGTCTGTTCAGGTTTTCTATTTCTTCCTGGTTCAGTTTTGGTAGTTGGTACATCTCTAGGAATGCATCCATTTCTTCCAGGTTATCTAATTTGCTGGCATAGAGTTGCTCATAATATGTTCTTATAATTGTTTGTATTTCTTTGGTGTTGGTTGTGATCTCTCCTCTTTCATTCATGATTTTGTTGATTTGGGTCATTTTTCTTTTTGTTAAGTCTGGCCAGGGGTTTATCAATCTTGTTAATTCTTTCAAAGAACCAGCTCCTAGTTCCGTTGATCTGTTCTACTGTTCTTTTAGTTTCTATTTCATTGATTTCTGCTCTGATCTTTATTATTCCTCTTCTCCTGCTGGGTTTAGGCTTTATTTGCTGTTCTTTCTCCAGCTCCTTTAGGTGTAGGGTTAGGTTGTGTACTTGAGACCTTTCTTGTTTCTTGAGAAAGGCTTGTATTGCTATATACTTTCCTCTTAGGACTGCCTTTGCTGCATCCCAAAGATTTTGAATAGTTGTGTTTTCATTTTCATTGGTTTCCATGAATTTTTTTAATTCTTCTTCTTTTTTTTTTTTTAAGATTTTATTTATTTATTTGACAGAGAGATAGCGAGAGCAGGAACACAAGCAGGGGGAGTGGGAGGGGGAGAAGCAGGCTTCCCACAGAGCAGGGAGCCCGATGTGGGACTCGATCCCAGGACCCTGGGATCATGACCTT
>NC_058407.1:1082997-1104570 GCF_002201575.2 Neomonachus schauinslandi
GTGATTGAGTTCTAGTTTCAAAGCATTGTGGTCTGAAAATAGGCAGGGAATGATCCCAGTCTTTTGGTACTGGTTGAGACCTGATTTATGACCTAGGGTGTGATCTATTCTGGAGAATGTTCCATGGGCACTAGAGAAGAATGTGTATTCTCTTGCTTCGGGATGGAATATTCTGAATATGTCTGTGAAGTCCACTTGGTCCAGTGTGTCATTTAAAGCCTTTATTTCCTTGTTGATCTTTTGCTTAGATGATCTGTCCATTTCAGTGAGGGGGGTGTTAAAGTCCCCCACTATTATTGTATTGTTGTCGATGTGTTTCTTTGCTTTTGTTATGAATTGCCTTATATAATTGGCTGCTGCCATGTTAGGGGCATAGATATTTACAATTGTTAGATCTTCTTGTTGGATAGACCCTTTAAGTAGGATATAGTGTCCTTCCTCATCTCTTATTACAGTCTTTGGTTTAAAATCTAATTTGTCTGATATAAGGATTGCCACCCCAGCTTTCTTTTGGTGTCCATTAGCATGGTAAATGGTTTTCCACCCCCTCACTTTAAATCTGGGGGTGTCTTTGGTTCTAAAATGAGTCTCTTGCAGACAGCATATCGATGGGTCTTGTTTTTTAATCCAATCTGATAGCCTGTGTCTTTTGATTGTGGCATTTAGCCCATTTGCATTCAAGGTAACTATGGAAAGATATGAATTTAGTGCCATTGTATTGCCTGTAAGGTGACTGTTACTGTATATTATCTGTATTCCTTTCTGGTCTATGTTGCTTTTAGGCTCTCTCTTTGCTTAGAGGACCCCTTTCAAGATTTCTTGTAGGGCTGGTTTCGTGTTTGCAAATTCCTTTAGTTTTTGTTTGTCCTGGAAGCTTTTTATCTCTCCTTCAATTTTCAATGACAGCCTAGCTGGATATAGTATTCTTGGCTGCATATTTTTCTCGTTTAGTGCTCTGAATATATCCTGCCAGTCCTTTCTGGCCTGCCAGGTCTCTGTGGATAGGTCTGTTGCCAGTCTAATGTTTCTACCATTGTAGGTTACATATCTCTTCTCCCTAGCTGCTTTCAGGATTTTCTCCTTGTCTCTGAGACTTGTAAGTTTTACTATTAGATGTCGGGGTGTTGACCTATTTTTATTGATTTTGAGAGGGGTTCTCTGTGCTTCCTGGATTTTGATGCCTGTTTCCTTCCCCAAATTAGGGAAGTTCTCTGCTATAATTTGCTCCATTGTACCTTCTGCCCCCCTCTCTCTTTCTTCTTCTTCTGGGATCCCAATTATTCTAATGTTGTTTCATCTTAGGGTATCGCTTATCTCTCGAATTCTGCCCTCGTGATCCAGTAGTTGTTTATCTCTCTTTTTCTCAGCTTCTTTATTTTCCATCATTTGGTCTTCTACATCAGTGATTCTCTCTTCTGCCTCATTTATCCTAGCAGTTAGCGCCCCCATATTTGATTGCACCTCATTAATAGCCTTTTTGATTTCTACTTGGTTAGATTTTAGTTCTTTTACTTCTCCAGAAAGGGTTTCTCTAATAACTTCCATGCTTTTTTCAAGCCCAGCTAGTATCTTTAAAGTGATGATTCTGAACTCTAGATCTGACATCGTACTAATGTCCGTATTGAGTAGGTCCCTGGCAGTCGGTACTACATCTTGT
The DNA here is from genome assembly GCF_002201575.2 of Neomonachus schauinslandi. Taxonomy (NCBI): domain Eukaryota; kingdom Metazoa; phylum Chordata; class Mammalia; order Carnivora; family Phocidae; genus Neomonachus; species Neomonachus schauinslandi. The sequence goes on from NC_058407.1 coordinate 1,084,655, forward strand.
TCTTTTTGTTGAGGTGATTTTTTCCGTTTTGTCATTTTGTGCAGAGGAGAATAGATTAATGAGAGAACAAAATGCTAACAGGGTAACAACGTTTCCAGAAAATATACTCTAAACAAATCAGAAAAGACCTGAAGCAGTGGGAAAAGAAAGGGAAAGAGAGAAAAAAGAAAAAGAAAAAGAAAAAAAAAGATAAAGATAAAACCAAACAAAAACAGAACAAAACAAAACAAAAAAAACAGAATGTGATCAAATATGATCAGGCTGGTATATAGATCAGTGAGTGCCACACACTAGATTTTGGGTGTATTTGGTCTGTTAGAAAAAAGTGCCTGCCAAAATTTTAAAGAAAGAAAAACTTATATATGTACAAAAATAAGGGTTGATATGATGAAGGGATGGAATAGGACTGTAAAAATGGAAATTATAAAAATTTTATAAAAGGAATTGATAAGAAGTTGTTTGAAAAAAGAAAGAAGAGGATTTAAAAAAAAAAAAGGGAGAGAATGTGATCAGGCAGGGGAGTAGAAAAAAACCATACACTAGAGATTTAGGGTATATTTTGATCTGTTAGAAGAAACTAACTCAAAATTTTAAAGAGAGAACAACTTATATATATATGCCAAAAATACGGGTAACTACTATGAAGGGATAGAATATGACTCTAAAAATGAAAAATAAAAATGTTTTTTTTAAAAAAGGGATTGATAAGATGTTGGTTGAAAAAGGGAAAAAGAAAAATTCAAAAAGAAAAAAAGTTAAAAAAAAAATTAACTTTGAAAGACTAAAGAATCATGGTAGAAAAGCCATGAATTCTATGTGCAGTAGTCCCCTAGAGCTGGAGTTCTGCCGTTCTCATTGATGGGTGGACTTGGTCTTGGCTGGCTGTTCTCGCTGATCTTCTGGGGAGGGGCCTGTTGCCGTGGTTTCCAAATGTCTTTCCCGGAGGCGGAATTGCCCCGCCCTTGCCCCCTCCCGGCTAAGTAATCTGCTGGGGTTTGCTCTCCGGGGCTTTTGTTCCCTGCGAGCTTTCTGTACAGCTTTGGAGGCGGAGAGTGAAAATGGCGGCTTCCCAATCTCCGCCCCGGAGGAGCCGAGAACTCGGGGCCCCGCTCCTCAGTGAGCCCCCAGAGAACAGCCGTCAGTCACTCCCGGCTCCCCGGTCTCCGGCCACACTCCGTGCTCACCCGGCCTGTGACCGCGCGTTTCTATCTCTGGCGCCCGACCCCGGGTGGAGTCTCCAAACCCAGCAGATCCCTGTGGCGCACGCACTCCCGTGCGGCTCCTCCCGGGGGAGGAAGGTGAGTCTCCCCGGATCTGCCGCTTGTTGGGTCCCTGCTGTAGGAGCAGTGGCCCGACTGTGCCGCGGATCACGGTTGATGGCCACCCCGAGCTGAGAGCCCGCGCCTGGGCTCCGCCTCTGCAACCGGGTCCCCGCTCCGTTACCTGGGAGCTCTGCCTCACTCAGGCACCCCCGGTCTTTCTGTGACCCCGAGGGTCCTGAGACCACACTGTCCCGGAGGGTTCCACCCCCCGCTTAGCCACCAGAGTGACGTCCCTCAGTGGAGCAGACTTCTAGAAGTTCCGACTTTGTGCTCCGCGGCTCTATCACTTGCCGGAAGCGGCCGACAGAGGCCCCTCCCTCGCCTGGGATTCACTTCTCTGCACGTCGTACCTTCCAGAAAGTGGTCGCTTTTCTGATGAGAGAGTTGTTGCTCTTCTTTTCTTCGACCTCCTGTTGAGTTTGTAGGTGTTCAGAATGGTTTGATCCCCATCCAGCTGAATTCCTGAGAGGAGACGAAATCCAGGTCTCCCACTCCTCCGCCATCTTGCTCCGCCCCCCCCCAGGTAAGAATTCTTAAGAACACAACCATAACGTCTCGTGTCTTGATGAACAGAACTTTGCTCATCCTACTGTCTTTCCGTGTGTGGTCTGTGTGTCCTAGGTCTGGTCTGAGGCTGCCTCCCTCCCCGGTCTCCCGAGGTCCTGCTGCTCCCCTGTATTTCCTCTGGCAGTCCGTAGCCCCCCCCCGCCCCCGTCTGGTTTGTGTCTTCCCCCCACAGGCAGTCAGTGGGCCAGTTCTGACCCCATGGCTTCCAGCGCTCACGCCCCATCCCTGCACCTCTGGCCACCCTGCCTGACAAGCATGCGGTGTTCCTACGGAGCCCCTGATCTGCGTAGGGCCGACCCCTTGTTGTTGGGTCACCCTCCCCACGTGCGAGGCCCAGGCCTACTTCTCGAGATGGCAGTGTCTCCGCAGGAAGCCTGGACTCCGTGGCCCGGGTGTCACATAAACACGAGCAGGCCCGCCTCGCTGCACACGGGGCTGTTTTCACGTCTTGTGAGAGTGCATGGTGTTCTCATAAAAAATGGAGTATTGTAAGTAGTGTGTTTTTTCAAGTTAGTTTTTTTTTCTCTTAGATTGATACAATGCATTGTAGTTTATTAGATTATTTTTGTGGACAGTATGTGAGGAAATGATCGTGTGGGCGGGCTTCTCCGTCCCTTCTTTTTTCCTGTCTTTTATCCAGGCTCGGTGCAGGCCACGACCACCAGCTCAGAGTCGATTTGGTGGGGTGGGAGCAGACATCTTTGCCATGGTCCTGGCACTTTACAAGAGTTTGCCTTTCATTGCCCATGGGTGTGTATTTGCTTTATTTTATGGTTGGTTCTTGTCATATCTCACTTAAATAATCCTTCATTTCCCTGAAGGCCTCAGGATGTTCTAAAAGCTTTCAAATGGCCTTCCCTGTCTGTGTCCCGCCATCTCCTCCGGCCTCATGCCGACCCGTCTCTCTGGATTTGCCGTCTGTGTCTTGGGTGTGGTTGGCTTCCCTGCAGAGGGTCAGCCCCCAGGGCGGGCCACTGTTCCCCGAAGTGTCCCAGCATGTGCGTGGAGGCCTCGGTCACTTGTTGAATCAGTGTCCCTCATGTCCATGTCTTCAGTCACTTGGGGATGAGTGTCTTACGAGGTAGGAGTAGGGTTTAATTTTTCAGTGTGGATGATCGTTTTTGCTCTCCCTAGAGATCTTGCAGCCACGGGCCAGCTTCCTTGGGTGGGTGGCTGGCTGTGTTTCCTCGGCCTCCTGCAGCCTTAGCAGGTTCTTCACACGCATGTGGTTCTTGCTCAGCTGTGGTTCCTTCGTGTAAGTTCTGGAGTCATCTTGTCAGGTTTCTTGACAGACCTTTTTGGGAATTTGGAAATTCCATGGAATCTACAGACCAATTTGGAGACGATTTGTACACTTATTACATCTCGTCTTTTCCTTGCTAACCTTGCTTAGTGTTGAGTGTTTCTATTTATTTAAATCTTCTTTGATGTCACTCAGTAATGTTTTCTACTTTTCTCCCCCCATGAAGGCTGTGCGCATCCAGTCCTTAAATTTTCCTCTTGTTTCCATTGGCAAGAATATCCTCTGTAGGGGCACCTGTGGCTCAGTAGGTGAAGTGTCTGCCTTCGGCTCAGGTCGTGATTCCGGGGTGCCAGGATCGAGTCCTGCCTGGGGCCCCCTGCTCAGCGGGGAGTCTGCTTCTCCCTCTGCCTCTGCCCCTCCCCCTGCTTGGGCACGCTCGCACACTTGCTCGCTCGCTCTCTCTGGCAAATAAGTAAATGAAATCTTTAAAAAAAATAAAAAAAAGATATCCTGGGGGCACCTGGGTGGCTCAACCGTTAAGCGTCTGCCTTCGGCTCAGGTCATGATCCCAGGGTCCTGGGATCGAGCCCCACATCGGGCTCCCTGCTCGGCGGGAAGCCTGCTTCTCCCTCTCCCACCCCCCCTGCTTGTGTTCCCTCTCTTGCTGTCTCTGTCAAATAAATAAATAAAATCTTAAAAAAAAATATATATATATATCCTGTATAGTTCTCATAGGAGCAGGGAGGGTGGGCATCTTTATGTTGGTTCTGATCTTGAGAAGCATCTCCCTGTGTGCCTGTTGCTCTAGGTCTCAGGGCGGAGCCTCTCCCAACCCTTCTGGCAGGACCCTCGCCCCTCGATGTGAGTTGTGGGTCATGGTTGACCTGTTGCTTTTCCACATCCTTTGGGATAATCACAGTCTGCCCTCTTATCCGTTGGGCTGTGATAGAACTTGTCATCTCAGGACCACCCTTTGCCTTCCTGGGACAGACCCCCTTGCTCATGGTGGGTAGTGTCATTTTATACCCAAATGGACTTGTTTCAGTTTTGTGTGTATTTTCGCAAGTGAGTTTGGCCTTTCCCTTGTGTACTTGCTGCCCGTGTGTTGGAGCGTCTGCCTCCTCAGCATGGGACGCACCTGCTGTCTCCCCAGCTGTGGGCAGGAGGTTGGATGCCTAGTCTTCCAGGGGCCGACCTCTTCTGAAAAACTGTCTTTTTTCCTTTCCTTTTGGAGTTAGGAGGAAAATTTTAGACTATTGATTCTGTTCCTAAAATCACTACTATGAATGTATTGAGTTTTTCTTTGTGCTTCAGAAGTCAGTTTTGGGAAGTTGTGTTTTTTCTGGGTTGGTTTCCCATCTCCGCTTTTGTGATTCTCATTTTTAACTGATTTCTGGTTTGTTTGTCCTCTCCACACTCACGCTGTGTCTGTCCTCTTGCTTTCTTGGGCAGGGTGTGCCAGAGCTTGCTCACCCGTCTCTGGGAGCAGGAGGGGTGGCTCCTCATGTCTTCCTGTTTCCATTTCACTAGGTGTTGCTTATTTGTCTCTTTCCCCCAGCGTCATCCAGGTGCCCTGGACAGACATCGTTGTCAGTTTCAGGTGACAGCGTGGTGATGTGAAACTCATGGGTGTTGTGGGTGTTGGGCCGAAGGCTTGCCCTCCGTGGCCCGGAGCCGAGGCGGGGGTAGCGGGAGAGGTGCGCTTCCCGACTGTCCTCAGTGCGGTGCTTAGCACGTTACGGAGTCAGCCTTTCTCCTTTCTAAGACATTTTGGATAGAATGTCTTAGATTCTGTTTAATAGAATCTAATTCTATTAGATTCTAATTTTGAAAAACAGCGTAGTGCCTCCCACATTTTTGAGTTGAAATCCAGCATTTTTCACCCAAAGATCAGATAGCTGAAAGGTGTAATTTCTGGAATATTCAAAATAGGCAAGTTAGGAGCCTCATCGTTCCCGAAAGTGAATTGAGTGGAATCTGGGTAGTCGGGCTGTGTGACTCTGTGTCTCGGCTCCACCCCCCCGGGCCAATCACTGTTCTGCCACCGTCGCTGGCCCTCGAGTGTTGAGGTTTCTTCCTCATCCGGTGGGGCTGCCCTTGCCAGCACGCACTCGAGCAGACGGATGCCCCTTGGCTTGAAGTGCCTTCCCCATGAGAGGCGTGTGCTGGGCACATGTCTTCAGGAAACGGGGCTCTGCAAAGATGGCTGTGTTCCGTGGATGGATGTGCTTACTTCTTGCTCTGATGAGACGCTCTCTCCCTTAATCCTCTTCCTGGTTTTTGTTACTGTGGACGTGAATCTACAGCTTGATCGTGTATGTGAATAGATTGTGTAAAAGCAGTTTTATCGTAGCAGGTACTCAATTTAAAACATTTTGTTCCAGATTATATGCCATAGTCCCAGATTGATGTTTTATCAATTGACCTTCTGTTGGGCCCTCCCTCAGTTTCTCCAGAAGCCTAGTTATTTTTCATTTTAAGGCACCTTGTATATGAGATGTATTCAGAAAGGCTTGAGAAAATCAAAGTTTTAATCATTTTATTACCTTTGCCAAATACCGTATTTTAAAAAAAGTAAAGGGGCACCTAGGTGGCGCAGTCGGTTAAGCGTTTAAACTCTTGATTTTGGCTCAGGTCGTGATCTCAGGGTCGTGAGATAGAGCCCTGAGTCGGGCTGTCTGCTCAGTGGGGAGTCTTCTTAAGATTCTCTCTCTGCCCCTCCCCCTGCTTGTGTGTGCTTTCTCTCTCTCAAAGAAAGAAATCTTTAAAAAAAGTATTTAAAGTAAAACACAAAAGGGGAAAGAATCACAAATGCATGACTCTGGGGTACACACCCTTGTTACTGCTATGTACTCGAGAAAACAGAACCTGGCCGCCCCCTCCCCGAGCCCTTCCTGCAGCCCCTTCCTGTCCCTGGGACTCCCACTGTCTTCACCTGTGTGGGACTCACCTTTTTATCTTCTTTCTGAACACCAAGGTGTGCCATGCCTTTAAAATTGCATGAGTCCTGTCTGTCTCTCCTCTTGTAAAGGTCCCTTTTTGTCTCTATCTCTTTGGAGTTGAACTGTTGAGGGAGCCGGATCCCCATCCTGCTGCGAGTCCCCTGGGCCCCTGCCCCTTGGCCAGGCTTGTGTGGCTGGCGTTTCTGTGGTTTAGCGCGTTCCTCTGCCCTCCACCCGCTCCGCGTTGGTTGTTGGGCTGGGTGGGTGCAGGGTTGATGTGGGCGTGCTCAGCGTGGGCACTGCTGCTTCCAGGAGGTGCTGGGTGCCTGGGCGCTCTGCACCCACCCTGTTCCTTCAGGACTCGTGCAGCTTATGAAGTAGAATCAGCTCAGTTGAATGCAGCTTTTCAATAAATACTCTAGGACACCTTGAAATATGTTTTCATCAGAGCCTCGTTGCTCATGTCTGAGCTGTTCATGGCTCAGAGATCCAGACTCTGAGGAGATGGTGGCTTGTGTCATGAGGTTCAGAATCTTTATAAGCATCTGTTTCCTTGAAACCTTCAGATTGCTAAAAAGTACTTCTATTTGCCTCATTTCACTGTTGAAATAACTGTGTACTTGTGTTAAAACACTTGTCTACAGGTGGAGAGATCCACTGAACTGTGTGCGTTCAGGTTCGTGCTCCTTACTGCACCTGAATAGTGCCTCATTTGACAGTGGTCGGACAGACCACCCCCAGCAGAACCGGCACAGCCCCCCTGCAGCCGAGGAGCGTCGTGCGTGTGGCTGCAAGCAGAGTCCAGGCGTTCCCCAGCACCTTCTGTGGGAGAAGCTCCTGGGCGCTGCGACAGGTGTCCTCCCCTGCCTGCTGCTGAGGCCGTGTGACCCAGGGTCCTCGAATGCGCAGACCCACGGCCCTGTGCTCAGGGGCAGGCTGCGGACAGACTTGAGCATGGGTTCTGCACCGGCCCACACAAGCCCTTGGCGTCTTCCTTTAGGGTCTGACGGGGCTTTTCTGGCAAAGCCCCCCCGCCTGTGTCTGGCATGGGGCTGCCCCCTACGTCAGTTCCTCAGTGTTGGGTCCCTTTGCAGGACAGACACTCGAGCTGTGTCTTGCCACGAGAGGCTGTGTTGGTTCTGTGCATGGAGTGCGGTCTCGAGGACCCCAGGACGAGAGCAGCCATGTGGGAGGCGAGTCCTTCACAGTCAGCAGGCCGACCAGCAGCAGGATTTGGAACATTCTTGAAATGAGCTGGAGCTGGACGTGGCAGAGCTGGGGGTGTTCTGGCTGTTTTGATCACTGATCATTTTGTAAAACTTAAACGATTTACATACTTCAAAATTTGATCTTAAAATTCCTTGGTGTCATCCTGACATTTTGATGTTGGCTATATAGTGAGGAGCATCGTGTTTCATTTGTATTTTCATTAAGTTCTTAGTTTATGATTGAGTTTATATTCTCTTTCAGTGTCTTTGTCTGGCAAATTGATGAATCATTGCTTTGTTTCAGCAGGAACGATAGTAACAGGGATGGGGAAGTGTCTGGCTTTTTTAAACGATTATTCCCCCTGTGCAAGTGTTTTCACAAACCTCGTGCATTTTATAGTCCCTGAAGGGAAGCTGTCTCCCACGACTTGCAGCTGCCCGTGGTCATTCTAGTGAGCAGCTACTCTGTCTGCAGTCCTGACCCCTAGCTGTCCCATCTCTTTCCCTCTTGAGGTGACCGAGGGGGGACCAGTACCCTCCTTACCCTACCTGGTGCGGCAGCTTTTCACGGTCACAGGATGTGGTCGGCATAACGGGGAAGGAAGTGAGAGCATCACTCAGTGTATTTTCCTTCTCCGTGTCTAATGTCTCTGGTAGACGCTGGCGTGACTTACCCTGGGTGGAACCCGTGGGTGGCTGGCGGTCGGGCTGGTCCAGCACCAGGGACGGCGGGAGGCAGCAGTTCGTGTGCATGGCTGAGTGCGGACGATAAAGTATGGACATTGGTTTGTGAAAAGTGACCCTGTCATTTCTAGTTGCCACGATGAAAACATGTTCGTGTGCTCCTTTAAAGCTAAACTCTTGAGTTTTTCCGTGTTTTAGATTAAACAGGATTGCGAATCAGGTGGCCATCCAGCGGAAGAAGCAGTTTGTTGAGAGAGCCCACAGCTACTGGCTGCTCAAAAGGCTGTCGAGGAACGGCGCCCCCCTGCTGCGGCGACTCCAGTCCAGCCTGCAGTCCCAGAGGAGCTCGCAGCAGGTACGTGGTGTCTCCTGCCCCCCTGACACACTGGGCCGGCCCGGCGACTCCCAGGAGCAGCGCCTGCCACCGTAGGCTGCACATGCTGCCAGCCCGTCAGGCCCCAGGCTCTGGTCTGCGAGCCCCCGTCCGGTCCGGTGCGAGGCGTGCAAGACCTGTGTCTGTCCCGGGCTGTGTAAGCTGCGGGTTGTGTGGGCCACTCCCATCTGTCCGTGCCATGTGATGTTTCTGCACATGTTGGGGATGCCCAGGGAAGTCGTTACCAAACTGGCCATGCGGGGTGGGCATGCCGGGGGAGGGAGCGGCAGGAGGTGAGACTTGGGCCCCTAGGACGCGGGTCTGTGGGCTGGGCTGGGAGTTTGGGTTTTCAAACGTGCAAGGAGTGGTTTGTTTCCAGGGCCTTGCTCTGAAGGCCCGCTGCATGTTGACCACGGTGGGGAGGGAGGGAGACAGGAGCCCAGATGCGTGAGAAGAGATGGGATTTGCTTTTTATTTATTTTATTTATTTATTTTTTAAAGATTTTATTTATTTATTCATGAGCGAGCGAGAGAGAGAGAGAGAGAGGCAGAGGCAGAGGGAGAAGCAGGCTCCTAAGGAGCAGGGAGCCCGATGCGGGACTCGATCCCAGGACCCCGGGATCATGACCTGAGCCGAAGGCAGACGCTTAACCGACTGAGCCACCCAGGCGTCCCGGGATTTGCTTTTTAAAAGAACAAAACCAAACCAGCTCTTGTGTTCTAGTACATCTGGTTTTGTAGAACCATCTGAGCGTGTGATGCGGTTCTGGAAGAATGGATTTAGAAAGTAAGAAATTGGCTCCGTGAGATGTCACAAACATAAATGGAAGACAAAAATGGTTCTTCGGCACATTGCCCAAAATTCTTGATTAATACACTTTAGTGTGGGGAGTGGGCAGCTTTGTTGTTGTTTTTTTTTTTTTTAAGATTTTTTTTTTTTTTTTGAGAGAGAGAGAATGAGAGACAGAGAGCACGAGAGGGAAGAGGGTCAGAGGGAGAAGCAGAACCCCCGCTGAGCAGGGAGCCCGATGTGGGACTCGATCCCGGGACTCCAGGATCATGACCTGAGCCGAAGGCAGTCGCTTAACCAACTGAGCCACCCAGGCGCCCAAGGGAGTGGGCAGGTTTGTAGGGGAGCTATGTCCGTGACTGTTGTCGGGCTAGGCCACCTGCTCAGGCTAGGAAGCCCGGAGGACATGGCAGAGAGTGGAGTCCCCTCGTTGCTCTTTGTCTGCCACGCTGGGCGCAGCAGAAACTGTCCTTCCTGTGAGTCCATGTCGGATCGCCGCCTGGCTGCCGTGCTGCTGTCCTCTTAAAGGCTCTGCTCTCACTCTCTTGATCCTGAGTCGCCAGGGGGCTGAGTGTGTCGGAGGGCACACTGTCAGATGCGGCTGGACGCTGTGCTCCCTGGATCCACCGGGTTCCTGGTTGGTGGGGTTCTCTCAGGGTGGAGTCACCCCGTCTGCGCTGTTCTGGGCTTGGGCTGCAGCTCCCTGGAGGCGGCCTGGCTGTGCCAGGTGCGTATCCTCCCTCACGTCGCCACCCGCCCAGCGCCGGCAGAGTGATGGCCTAGGGGAGTGTGTGGTTGTGGAGTGAATTGACACCCCGTTCACCCCCTTCAGCAGAGGTAGCTCCCGTCTGCTGTCCCTCCTCCTTGGTCACAGCTCGAAACCCAGGTCGAGTGTGACCCTCTCTCATTGCCCCCGCCCTGGATGATGGTGCCATTCCTGGGGAACCCTTCATCTTAACTTATTTGATTCTATGGTGACAAAAAGAGGCAAAATATTAACACATTTAAATACTCAGTTAAAAAAGTTTTTTGTGGGTTTTAACATCTTCTTTATACTTTTTGAAAGCCATGGAGAAGCTGAAGATTCTGGACCTCTGTGGGGTTGCCTTTGACCCTTTTCCATGTCTGGGAAAGGAAGGGCATGCTTCTTGGAGCCGATGCCCCTCTGAGGGTTCGGTGATTGGGCCGACCCTCCCTCCGGTGGTCCACGCCAAGTGCCTGGTGCCCTCAGCACTATCTGAGTCACGTCCCACGGATGTCCGAGGTTGCTGGGCCAGGGGCTGCTGGGTGGGGTATTCCAGTATAGTGAAGGGGGCTCACTTAGTCTGAGATCTCGGTGATGCTGGACGCATACACATGTGAGGCCAGGCTGCTTGACTGTCCCAAGGTGCGTTGGGGTTGCGGACTCGTGTGGATGTATCCCTTGTGTGGTGTGCATACTGCCCACTGTGGGGGCCATGTGCCTCCTGCACACGCTTGGGTCTGGGGCCTCAGAATCCATGCGAAACCACATGCCACTGGAGGTCTTTGTTAGCGATGTCTGCTTCAGTGATGAGCTGCCTGTTCGTCCCTCCTCCCCTTTGGGAATGGTGTTGGTGTCCCGTCCAGGCTTTGTGCCCATGGGACACGTGGGCCAGTGGGAGCAACCAGCCTGGGGCTGCCACATGCGAAATACCTGTGTAGGGACGGGAACATGAGCTGTGGAAATGTCCGTGTCCTCGGCAGAAGGGACTGCCTGGACTTGAGTTTGTCTGTACAGCTTGAATGTGGGTGTCCTGGTGTGCACCTGGGGCGACCTGCGGGGTGGATTCCTGCAGGGCGAGTCAGTGACGTGGTTGTTGGAAGCCCCCTGTTTGGCCTGCATAGGCGCCCCGGAGTTGCTCTATGGAAGGTCTGCACCCAGACTGCCCTTTCCTGCTTCACCCCGTAGGTGCTGATGACTTTGCAGGGTCCAAAACAGTAGTCTTCCACATGGAACATGTGGGCTTGGTGTGATGTTCCTGTGTTTTTGAAAATTGGGACATATTTGATGTTAGGGTTTAACTTGACTCGTTTCTCTGTATTTCTGGGTGCCCACTCTGGGCCGGGCTGTGGAAGAGGTCAGGTGCAGCCCTTCCCTCCCATGGCTGACCTTCTGGTGGGGAGACAGACACACAGACAGGCGGGACCAGCTGGTCTGAGAGTGAGGTCCCCCACATCCAGGCAGACAAGGCGCCTCGGGGGCCGGGCCCTCGGGTTGGCGCTGCTGGACGCTGCTGTGCACGGTGGTCTTGGAGGAGTTGGCTCAGCTCTTCTGGTCTGGCCTCGAGCGCGGGGTCCCTGTGGGCACCTTCCTGGGGCCTTCATGGCACCGTCTCCAGAGCCCGTCCTCCACCATCCTCAGACCCTGGTTGGGGTGAGGGTCGGTGGGCGAGTGCTGCGATGCTTCCCTCTGATGGCATCTCCGTGTCCTCTCTGGTGGTTTTAGGACAACACGGTCACCCTGCTGTGCTGGGGCTGAGCTTGTTGCTTCCACCCTGCTGCTGTGGGCGCAAATTTCAGCCCCAGGGCTGGGCCCCTCCATGCATCCTGCTTTTTAGGGGCAGGGAGCACTGCCTCTTGGGGCTTAAGTCCTTGGTAGTGTCCTGGGACTCGGGTGGATGTGCTGGGGTCCTCACCTCCTCGGGCTGGCCTGCCCTGTCCCCTCCATCCAGCATCTTCCTGTTTGCCAGGTGGAAGCTGTAAACATGGTCTTCTAAAATTCTCTTTCCTGATAGCATTTCGGTACCAGAAACCACTTTGCTTTTCTTCCACTTCATGGAGTCTTCCCGGGTAGGTTTTTATGGAGGAAATAAAGCTCTCTGAACAGCAGAGTCAGGAAACTCAGGCCCTTTTGTGTTGATGAATTTGCTGAAGCCGTGCGCGTCAGAGCCGGGTCCTGTCCTGCAGGACCCTCCATGGCTGTGCACGTTGTCTTCCAGCCAGGACCGTGAGCGCCATGGGCAGCGCAGCGGGTGGGGGGCACCTACCACGTTCTGCTTCGTGGGATTGCCAGGCTCAGTGTCCTTTTGATGTTTTCGGAGTGTTTATTCAAACCAGTGGACAAGAGGATTTTCAGATGCTTTGGGGTAATTTGGTTTTCTAAATCTACTTTTTAATGTATTTATTGGCCATGTTTACGCAGCTGATGTCACTGTTAATGCCTGCTTACTGTCTGAGACTTTGACGATTTTCTTTTTTTTTTTTTTAAGTAGGCTCCACGCCGACTGTGGGGCTCGAACTCACGACCCTCAGATCAGGAGTCGCGCGCTCCACCGACTGAGCCAGCTGGGCGCCCCAGTGCCTGAGACTTTTAAATACCATTAACACAAGCTCTTTGATTGGCACTGGCGGAGCGGGAGAGCCTGGAGCGGGGGCCTGGCCCAGCCTTCCCGTCCCTTTGGTAGCGGGCGGGGGCGATCCTGGTAGCCTCACCAGTGACTCTGCCCACAGACCTTGAAGTGAGGGCACCGTGTCACAGCCCCATGTGTGTGCGGCCACAGGGTCAAATCTCGGCAGTTGTCACCTGCCAGGTGCTCAGCATTGAGACGGGGAGTGAGGGGTGCCGGGGGGTGGGGCCCTGCCTGGTGGGTGTGCTGTTTCAGCTCTGTCTGGATGTGGTGGGCTGGAAACCTTAGGGGCAGAGCCGTCCAGAGAGAGAGGGGGATCTGACGCGTGTGGTGTATGTCCCGGAATTGGACGGTGAGCGCCTTGCCCGAGGCTGTAGTGTGTGTCTGCAGAATGGTGAGGTAAAGCCACCGGAGGTGGGGACGTTCTCTCCGTCTGGGGTCACATGCGCGTGCACTTGCAGTAGGCATCCTGGGCTGCTGTGATCAGGAGGCCCGGGCACGTGTTGGAAGACTGTACGGGGACAGATGGGAGCATCTCAGCGGAGCTGGGGTTCAGGGGCAGGGGGAAGAGCGCCCCGACTGCTGCATCCTCCACCGTCTGCGCTGGGTCTGCCCCAGGAGCTATGGTTGGGCAGAAGGGGCCTTCAGCCGCTGCGCAGACCCAGGGGGTGCTCAGCTCCCGGCTCTGGCCTTTGTGGGGCTGTCCAGATGCTGCGCCAGCATGGGGGACCTTGGGTTGTGTTTCCTGGAGTTCGCGTGGTGCCCCGTGCTGGGAGGGTCTCTCTGGCCGTTGTGTGGGGACGTCCCCGTCATGGACAGAGCAGCTCTTCCTGCGTTGCGGTCCAAGGTGCATCGGGAGGGGGCCGCCATCTGCTTGCTCTCTGCATATGGCATGTTTATTTTTGAAAGCGCTAGAATGGAAGGGGGTCAGTCAAGGGCTGTGTTGAGGTCAGTGGCACGTGTGTTTTGCCAAGGAAGGAGGAGGCGCTCAAGTGGTGACCCCAAGCGTGCCAATTTCATTCCCCCTGGGTGTGGGCGTGTCCCTGGTGTTTGCTCCCGGGCCGCTCCGTCCATTCCCGGTGTCTAGGAGGGGAGGCGACAGTGCCCGCTCACCTGAGCTCCTCCTGTGCCGGGGTCAAGACGCCAGTCCCTGAACTTGGGCGTGGCGCACGGCCGTCCCGCACTTTGGGTCCGGAGCATGCCGGCCTCGTAGGGAGCCCGCGGGGCGAGTCCGTGCACGGGGACGTCTGCTCTGGGCCTCGTCGGCCCTGCTGGTTGGCGCCCTGGCTGGGCTTCCGTGGGCGGCTCCGGGTTCGAGTGGCTCTTCGTCTGACTCTGGATCCCTCTTCTCAGAGAGAAAACGACGAGGAGATTCAAGCTGCCAAAGAGAAGCTGAAGTACTGGCAGCGACTGCGGCACGACCTGGAGCGCGCGCGCCTGCTGATCGAGCTCCTGCGCAAGCGGGAAAAGCTCAAGCGAGAGCAGGTGAGGCTCCGCGCCCCTTGGGGCTTCCCCAGGGCGGGGTGGTGCCCCGCGTGGGCTTCCCCCGTGGGCGCCTGCAGCCGGCTGCGCCTGCAGACCTTGCCCCTGCCTTTCTACCCACCCTCCTCCCCAGGGCCAGGGTCGCGGGCAGCAGGACGAGGGGGGACGTTGACCTCTGTCTTGAGGGAGGCTGGGGGTGCCGTGCGGGGGAGCGTGACCGGCACGTGGTGGGTGTTTGGGGGGGTGCCACGTGTGTGGTGCGTGGAGAGAGGCGCTGGGCAGTGGTGGGGTGGCCGCTGAGACGGAGTGTGCCAGAGCATTTGACGGGGGCCCTTGGAGGGGCTGTGGGTGGGGGGGCGGGCAGGAGTGCAGCCTTTCCAAGAGGGTCGCTGGTGAGCATTACAGCCAGGTGCCGTGTCCTGCAGGTGAAGGTGGAGCAGATGGCCCTGGAGCTGCGGCTGACCCCGCTCACGGTGCTGCTGCGCTCCGTCCTCGACCAGCTGCAGGAGAAGGACCCGGCTCGGATATTTGCCCAGCCGGTGAGCCTGAAGGAGGTGAGTGTTCACAGGCTCGGCTCGCTCGGGACGGGGTTCACTCTGCTACTTAAGTAGTAACCGTTCACTAGGTACAGGGGTGCGATTACTTGTCTCCTAGTGTTTCATTTTTATTTAACACGTTTCCTTTTAAGTTGTAAAAGTGGTAGGTTTCACTGTAAAGTAGGGGAAATGAGAGGCCAGAGCTCCCCCTTAGAGACAAGCTGTCTGTGGACAGCGGCTCTGCCCAGACGACTGCACCAGTTGCTGTGTGTTCGGTTTGAGGAGCTTGAGTCAGAGGGGCCCCCGGCAGGATGTGGGGTGTGCGTGTGGTGCGTCTCATACCTTAAGTAGTGGGTGTATGGGGTTATATAGAACGAATAAGAGTCCTTCTCTGTTTGTAAATGCTTATTTTTCCTCCCTGAAATTAGGTACCAGATTATTTGGATCACATTAAACATCCCATGGACTTTGCCACAATGAGGAAACGGTTAGAAGCTCAAGGGTATAGACACCTCACTGAGTTTGAGGAGGATTTTAATCTCATTGTAGATAACTGCATGAAGTACAACGCCAAGGACACGGTGTTTTATAGAGCCGCCGTGAGGCTGCGCGATCAGGGCGGTGTCGTTCTGAGGCAGGCCAGGCGCCAGGCGGACAGCATCGGCTTCGAGGAGGCCTCGGGGATGCACCTGCCTGAGCGGCCTGCTGCGGCCCCCCGGCGGCCTTTCTCCTGGGACGACGGTAAGCACCAGCCCCGAGCACAGGCCCAGGTGGGAGCACGCTCTTGCCCGCAGACCTCGTCCACACGGCCCAGTGGGACTAGAACACGAGCCACATATGTGACCGTACGTTTTCCGGTAGTCTCATGAAGAAAGAGAAGGAATTTACTTTAAAGATGTTATCTTTAACTTAGCGCTCCTAACATATTGTGCTTTTAACACATAGTCCACCGTAAAAATTACTGATTATGTTTTCCATTGTATTTTAATTTTTCTTTGCCATGCAGTGTGTATTTTATACCCCTAGCATGTTTCTGTTCAGACCAGGCGTGTTTTAGGGACCCATTAGAGAGACACACGTGGGCAGTGGCCCCGTAGGGGACAGCCTGGGTCTGAATGATACAGACCAGGAAGCAGTTTAGTTGGCGGCTACACTCTGGGTGGGTTTTAATCCAATTCCAGTGACGTCTTGTGGCTGAGAAGGCCCCAGGAGTGGGCGTGTGCCCAGCCCCCCGGACTCTGGCCTTGCAGCCGTCCGAGCGCCGCCGCGTGCCTCTCAGATGGGGCACGGCGGTCCGTTCACTTGTTCCTGTCCTTGGAGACGGGTGGGGGCTGCCTTCCCGGTGCCTTGCCCTGGCCACGACGCTCCGGCCGCCGTGCAGCCTCCCTGGAACAGGAAGGGGCTTGTGGGCTTGAGGACATGGGCAAATGGGTCACCGTGGGGCCTCCTCAGGAAAGTCCAGCACCCACGTTTTCACTAGGGATAAACTCAAGGATGAGAAGTGTTAATTTTTTCCGCATTTGTGCGGGGAGATGGTGGAGCTAGCGGAGCACGTGTTCCGGGCAGCGGGTGCTCCCCCCTCCCTCCCCACGCAGTCCGCACGGGCCCTGGCCGTCTTCATCCACGCTGTGCCGAGGCCCGTGGGCTGCCTCTTGGTGGGCGGTGCACACACAGCTGTCCCTCGTCTGCTTAAAGGATAAAGATCTGAGGGGGCTTCAAATGACACAGTTTTGTTTATTTGCACGTTTTTGAGGCTGTTATTTGTGAAATTTTGTTAGAGACAGTATGGATGCAAGCCAGGCCGTTAGGTTTTAAGCATTCTTACTTATTTTGCGATATTAATGTCTCGTTCCTTTGTGAAAAGCGTAGATGCTTTTAGTAAACGCTTGTTTCTGAAGGAAGGTGTCACTCGCTCCTGGTGGATGTGCTGTGGTTTCTGTCTCTTTCCACCTTCCTTCCCATCTCTCTCACTCCTGGTTTTGTCTTAGTTTGAAAGAGCTGTTTTTTTCTTAGCCACCTTTCACTAATTTCAGGTAACTTGTGTTTCCTAAATTTTGTTGTTTTGCTTAAGTTAAAGTTGCTAGGGTTTTTTGTAGTAAATATGCCTGGAGTTGAGAATGGTCTGTGCGTTGTGTGGCCCAGTTGTAGTAAAGCCACACGGTGGCCTGCGTCTGTAGACCGGCTCAGACCTGAGGCCCTGTCTGTATGGGTGGCCCCGTGCATGTGGTCAGTGGAGCGTGCCTCCCTTGGGGGTCATCCTGTTGTGCCTTTTTCTGGCCCGGCCGCTGGTCCTCACTTAGGGCCTTGGTTCGGGTGCACATGAGGAGAGGCGCTAGCCCTGCCTCAGTGCACCGTGTCCCCGTGCGCCTGGCCGCCCCGCCGTGGACGTAGAAACTTGCCTGCAGGCGCGTCCTGACGCCCACTGGGTGAAATTGTGTCTCCCTGTGGCAGCGGCCCGTCGTGGGTTTGCAGGGAGCGTGGAGGGCACTTGGGGCTCCCGCGGGCGGGGCCGATGCCAGTGAGGTGGTCTCGGGGGCAGCGTGGTAGGTGACTGACGAAGTGTCCTTTGACTCCAGTGGACAGGTTGCTGAACCCGGCCAACAGGGCCCACATGGTCCTGGAGGAGCAGCTGCGAGAGCTGCTGGACAAGCTGGACCTCACGTGCGCCATGAAGTCCAGTGGGTCTCGGAGCAAGCGGGCCAAGCTCCTGAGAAAGGAGATTGCTGTCCTTCGAAACAAACTGAGCCAGCAGCACAGCCAGCCCCCGCCTGCGGAATCAGGTATTGGAAGCTTTGAAGAGGAAGGTGCTCAGCTGGGGCAGGAGACGGGGGAGGAAGGTAAGCACGTGCTGAGTGTCGGTCCTCACTGACCCTCTGGAGCCCCCACCGGGCTTTGGTTTCCTGTCACAGTGGGGTGCCGTCCCTGCTGCCTCGCGGCACTTACACAGTCACAAAGCCGTAGACACAGGATAAGGCTTTATTTCTCAAGCTGTTCTTGAAACGCTACTTAAAAAGCGTGGTTTAGGCCTCGTTCACCGTCTAGTAGACGTGGCTTACGGGACAAGAGGGATGGTTTTTGCTGGTCACGTCAGCTCTCGAAAGGGCTGGGATGCGCCTGTCGGGTGCATGCTCCTCTCTGATGTCTGAAGGGTGGCAGGTGACGCACAGCTGTCACCAGGGAGCAGGGATCTGATCTGGAGCTGCCTCCTGGGCGTCCCGACACGTCACATGCACAGCGGCGAGAGCTGGTGACCTTTCCTGGGGCGCGTGTCTGGGAGAGGAGCTGGGCATCGAGCACGTTTCTGTGCATAGGAAGTCAATGAGGAGAGGAAACCCACCCGCCCCGAGGGAGCCCCAGGGAAGCCCAATGCTAACGGAAACTGCCGATGGCCGCGGGTGGCCGCAGGTGGCGGGCCTTGTGCTCGGGACACGGACTGTCGGGGGGGCACTGTAGCCCAGTTGTTGGAGCCCAGAGAACCTGGTAGAAGATGCTCTCTTAGTTTTGCTAGAGAGTCCACACATTTTAGTTTGACGGAGGAGAATGCTGGCAGTCTGCCTCGTAGTCTGCGTTTTTTCTTGGCACGTCCACATTAGAGCAGCAAGAGCAGTAACCTCATTGTGGGCATCCGTATCAGCGCGGCAGCCCCGCCGTGTTCCCCGTGTGGGTGCTCGGCGGTGCAGCCGGTCCAGTCCTCCCGTGTCACTGCTCCTGTGGTTCTTGCTGCTGGAGACAAGAGCTACAGCCCTCGAGCCTTTCTTTCTTCTGGGAAGTGACCTCTTGTGCATACAACTCAGAATTGTTTATGCAGCTTTCCCTCGTTCAGTTCAGGGTGTCTCTGACTAGGCTTCCCTAGTGTGAGATGCAGACTCTAGAACAACCTTCCTTTTGGGCGATAGGAAGGGGGGGGAGGCTTCATTGGGAAAGGGAGGGTGGTTTTGGGTGGTTTTTTTTTTTTTTTTTTTTTTCTGAGTGAGGGAGGGAGAGAATCTCAAGCAGGCTCCATGCCCAACACAGAGCCCGACATGGGGCTCGATTTCACGACCCTGAGGTCATGACCTGAGCCAAAATCAAGAGTTGGACGCTCAACTGACTGAGCCACCCAGGCGCCCCTGGACAGTTCTGTTCTGAAGAGCACCTGCTCTTCCAGGCTTTGATGCTGGCTGCCCCCTCTTTGCACCCTCATGGTCCTTGGGGTCCAGGGTGGCCCCAGCTGTTAGGCCTGGAGTGGGAGGCACACCTTTGTCCGGTCCAGTCCCCTCCCGCTGCCCGAGCTGTCACTCTGGCTGAGCTGATCTTTTTCTCTTTGTGGGAAACCACTCTTCGTATGTTATTTGCTCCAAAAAGAGGGAGTTTGGGGAAAGCTTGTGAACCATTCGTTCACCGTCATCGATGGGGGCTGGGCCGGAGGCGCTTGTCTGGACGCAGTGTCTTCCCCAGTCATCCCAGCCATCTTGCAGCTCAGGTTCCCCGCTAGGCGGACACCCCCCACTCCAGCCCACATTTGCTGTTCTGAGGTGCTGGGGTCATTTGGAAGGAAGACAGCAGGGAGATCTGACAAAAGATGGACTGGAATCCACATGGAGAGGGCCTTTCACTGGCGGCTGGTGGAAGCGGTGTAGGGGAGAAGGCAGCCTTCAGGGAGGCCCTGAGGCAGCAGCGGGACCTCCAGATGGGGGGTGGGGTGTCATCTCATGAAGGTTGGCGAAGACAGCCAGGAGCTAGTGTAGAAAGGGGAACTCATGATTCTTCTTGCGGGACAAGGGCCAAGAATCTTCTGATGAAAGCTGAGGACGCCTGACCGCTGTGTGATCCTTACCCCTCAGCACACTGTCTCTTTTGTAACCGAACAGGGGTTATATTTGGGTTGGGCCCGCTAGGCGCCTCCTCTGAAGGGAGACCC
Organism: Neomonachus schauinslandi; assembly: GCF_002201575.2. Taxonomy (NCBI): domain Eukaryota; kingdom Metazoa; phylum Chordata; class Mammalia; order Carnivora; family Phocidae; genus Neomonachus; species Neomonachus schauinslandi. Next base: position 1,104,070 of record NC_058407.1, read on the forward strand.
CGGGGTGTTGCTCTGACCGTGGCCCTTCCTTGCACCCCCGTGGTTGGGGCCAGTGCTCCTGCCTTTGCTCTGTCTGCAGTGCTCCGGTGGTTCTCCGGGCTGACGTGCGGGGCTGGGTGGCCCAGTCACGGCTGCAGGTGCCTGGTGTGTCCGTCCCTGTCTGCTGGCGCTCTCAGAGAGCTTAGTCTCTGCTTCTACTCAGAGTTTGGTCCCAGTTGACTGATTGGGGGCAGTCATGAAGACAGGTGGCTTTGGGAGAACAGCGAGCCGTGGGCCCGCAGGGCGCAGAGTGCCGTCACCGAGTCACTGGCCAGGCCTTGCCCGTCCAGTCACTGGGATTTAGGTCGTGCTTGGAGCTCTGTTCTCATGTTTCAGGACCATGCCTTTGTCTTTCCCTCAGGGCCTCCCCCCAGGCTCCCTCAGCCTCCCTCAGGCCCCCTCCCCCCCCCCCCCCCGGCCCCCCCCGCCCCCCCCCGCGCCCCCGCCCGCCCCCGGGAGGCC
>NC_058407.1:1109570-1128118 GCF_002201575.2 Neomonachus schauinslandi
CAGCCCCCTCAGACTGCTCCCTCAGGCCCCCTCAGGCTACCTCACACCCCCCCCAGGCTCGCTCAGGCTGCTCCCTCAGCCTCCCTCAGGCACCCCCCAGGCCCCCTTAGGCCTGCTGTAGTCCGGTGCAGCCGAGAGCTGTGGTTTGGCTGGTCCCGTTGGAGCGGGAGAGGACCTGTCATGTTTCTTGTTTACAGAAGGTAGCCTAGTCTGCAGTGCTCGTAGGTGTTGTTTTCTCCTTCGAGGATTGTGAGGAGGAAGCTGAGGCGGGGGTGGTAAGACATCGCGCAGTCAGTCACGGGAGGCCGGTGCCTCATGCTGGAGCCTGCCCAGGTTCTCTGTGGCTTTGCTGGGGACGCATTCGGTCGGTGTAGTTGGCGAGCGGCTGATCTGCAGATGGAACTGCCTCTTGGATTTTCCAGAGGAGCTAGTTTCAGATTCTTTATGGGGAACCGTGTCGCTCTTGTGAGGAAGTGGAATTTTGGGCTTTGATGTAATAGAGCATTTTTCATATGCACTTAAATGACACAATTCTTAGCAGCCAGTGATTTCTCACGAGAACGTTCACATTTGCGTATTAACTTCTAGTGTGGTCTCAGCTCAGGGTCCTGACTGGGCACGTCTGCTCTGAAGGGCCGGGCAGCAGGGGGCTGCTGGCTGACGGGCCCAGTGGCGCAGCCACGGGGTTCACCAGGCACAGGCGTTCTTTTCTCTCTCTCTCTCTCTCTTTTTTTAAAGATTTTATTTATTTATTTGACAGAGAGAGACACAGCAAGAGAGGGAACACGAGCAGGGGGAGCTGGAGAGGGAGAAGCAGCCTCCCCGTGAGCAGGGAGCCCGATGCGGGGCTCCATCCCAGGACCATGACCTGAGCGGAAGGCAGATGCTTAACAACTGCGCCACCCAGGCGCCCCGCTCTTTTCTCTTCTCATGGATGAGGAGAGCGAGGCCCAGGGCTCCAGCAGCCCCCGTGGTGTGGCAGCTGGTGGTGGCCGTGGTTTGCACCTGGTCACCTGAGTAGCCCGCATCCTCCCACCCCTTCATGCCTCAGAAATGCTTCCAGTGAGCTGCCCAGGCCGACCGCAGAGTGGGGACGTTGGACAGGCAGAGCGGTTGTGGCTGTGCCATAGGCTATCTTTGGGTAGAAGGAGGGGTTGGGAGGCCCCTCTGATGACGTCTTCATCTTTGTGCCTGGCGAAGGACGTGAGGGCAGGAGAAAGTGCTCTGTGGGCTGAGCATGAAACGTAGGAGAAGGTGTGTGTGGACCTTGGTGGTCCAGGGCCTTGTGTACCTGGCCGGGGATGTGGGCGCCTTGGCAGCCGGCTGCCCAGACAGGGATGGGCAGGCTTGGGGGGCTGAGCCAGGACAGGAGTCTGAGGTGGGAGCGTGGACGGGGCAGGTGAGGAGGGGGCTCGGGAGAGCCTTGGAGGGAGGGGCTCCCTCGGGCTCTAGCGGCCGCTGCCTGCTGTTGCTGAGGCCCACCTGGCTAAGAGGGAGGCGGACTGCTGGCCACGGCCGCGACCCCACGCTGGCCGCAGGGATTGCGGCAGGACTCCTGGTGCAGTGGTCAGGATGGGAGCCCGGCGTGGGGGCCCGAGGGGGAGGCCAGAGGCGAGGGCAAGAGGCAGGGGGCGAACTGAGGCCCGTGCTCGGGGAAGGGGCAGCGGTGGTTCCTTACACGCGGGCTGCGGATGCGAGTGCCTGCCCGGCCTCGGGGTTCTTGGAAAAGCTTCCCAGCAGCAGCATCTCTCGTGCTCTCCAGTTTTCATTTGCTCAGTCTCCCTGGGTGGTTTGTGAATGTTATTTTCCTAAACCAGTTAGGGACTTGAAAGGACGGGCAGGAAGAACTCTGCCCCGTGTCAGTCAGTGTGGTTCGTGGTTCGGTGTTCCCGCGTCACGGATGCTGGACGGTCCACGGAGGCAGCGGTGCAGCCGTGCAGGGGGCGTGGGCGCGGGAGGACTTGGGTCCCATTTGCCGCAGACTCTCACGCGGCCTTCTGCTGAGGAAACCCTCCCTCGGGGTTTGGGTCCCCTGTGACGTGTTGTGTCCAGCATCGAGGGGCATTGCCAAGCAGGGCTGTGTCTGGGACGAGCAGAGCGACCGCCGGTCCGGTGGCTTGAGCCTTGCTTGGCTCCTTCTCGTGTTCCTTAGGGAGGATTCTCAGGACATTTATTTGCTCTGAGATGTAAGTGGGACCCAGGAGCTGTGCAGCTTTCCACTTTCAAAACGACTGGATTTAAAATACTACCTTCTTAGGTATTTTTACGCAGTTTTGGGGCAGTTTGCAGATTTAATAAAACAAGAACTGTACTTGGGATCTATATACCACTTAGGGTCATTTCAATTGTTATTCTTGGTTTTACATCACATGTCTTGGAGCCCAAAGCAGTGGCTTGTCCCCGAGGGCTGCACCCTCGCGCAGCCAGCCCGCTTGGTCCCTGGAGGACCTCCTCTCTGGGCACTGGGATAGAGCTCTGTTCCGCGGGTCTTCAGACGTCTTGTTTTTACGTTAATAGTTTTAAGAAGCCTTTTAAATGAGGCAAAGATAGTCTGCTTCCAAAGACTGTTTTTATTTTTAAAGTCAGATTCGAGAAAAAGAATCTACGTTATAACATTTCAGAGCGTGGCATAGAGGGTGGTGGAGAACCGAGTGGGAGGCTTTCCTGCTCCCATGAGACATTCACAGCCACCCGCCACTCATCAGATGGGCCTTACCATCAACCTAGAACACTCTGGTCAGAAGTCAGATTTACATGCTCGTGTCCTGCTTGCTGACCGTGTGGCCCAGGTCAGGACTGTGTGGGAATGCCCGGTTAGCCCCCTAGTTATGTGAAATATTTTTCTTCCTCAAGGTAAGTGAATGGTTGATTGCAGACGTTGTCATGAACTGGAATGATGTGTTAATATTGGCGAATGTGGAGGAAATCCTCGACAGTCGTTGTCGGAGAGTAACTTGATACCCCTGCGCACCTGGAGCCCGGGCGCCAGGCCACCTCAGTCTTTGGTGTTAGGGAAGTGCACACAGTGTCCCCGACGGCCCCGGGCCCGGGCTGCTGCGGCCCCTCACTGCTTGCAGACAGTATGTGTGATGCTTTGTTTCCTTAATTGAATTAGTATTTTGGTGGACTTCACATTTATAGTAAGTTTTATAATAGATTTTATAATTATCAGTTTTCAAAAATCACTTTATTTATAATTTTTTCAGGAGATAAATCTCCCCCTAAACTTGAACCATCAGATGCATTACCTCTTCCTTCAAACTCGGAGACTAATTCAGAACCACCAACCCTCAAACCAGTAGAACTCAACCCAGAGCAGAGTAAACTATTCAAAAGAGTCACATTTGATAATGAATCACATAGCACTTGCACTCAGAGCGCACTGGTAATCGGACACCCTCCAGAGCCCACCCTCGCCAGTATTGGCGATGCGCCGGCGGCGGCGGCCTCCGCGGTGGCGGAGCCAGCAAGCGATGTAAACAGACGCACCTCTGTTCTCTTCTGCAAATCGAAAAGTGTAAGCCCCCCAAAGTCTGCCAAGAACACTGAAACCCAGCCAACTTCTCCTCAGCTAGGGACCAAAACCTTTTTGTCTGTAGTCCTTCCGAGGTTGGAGACTCTTCTGCAGCCAAGAAAAAGGTCGCGGAGCACCTGCGGCGACTCTGAGGTGGAGGAGGGGTCCCCGGGAAAGCGCCTGGACACAGGTAAATGCCACGCGGCGCCGCGTTCTCTCTCCTCCGGGGCTGTCGGCTGCCGGGCGCTGGCCCAGCTGCGGTTGGCAGTGGACGGTCCAGGGGCCGCTGCGGCGTTCCTTTGGAGGTGGCGCCATCGCGGGGGGCCGGGGGCCGGGGCGGCCTGGCGGGCTCATGTTGCGCATGCGCTACGTCCCGCTCCCTGGGTGGCGCGTGAGCGGCCGCGTCCGGCTCTGGGAGCCCGCCCGGTGGCGCGGGCCCGGGGCTCGGAGGGGGTCTGCCCTGGGGCTGCGGCGCCACGTGGCGCCGTTGACCGAGAGCATTGTGACGGTCCTTCGCTGTCCTGTGTGGCCCTGGCTGCGGGGCTGAGGTGACGTCCTGTCCGGGAGCCGCTGAAGTAATACTGTCCTCGAGGCTCCCGAACACGCGCGGGGGCAGCAGCAGCAGCGTGGTGGCGGCGTGCGCGCCGAGCGGGGCTCGCGGGAGGCCGCCTGTTCCTCAGCTCCCGGCGAGAGCCGCCAGGCAGCACGAGTGCTCGTCGTTCCCGATTGCGGCCGAACGTGTGCGTCCTCTGGGTTCTCGCCGCGGGTCCACCTGTCACGGCGACACACGGGAGCGCGTTTCGTCGGGGCGGCCTTCTCGCGGGGGTGCGCTCCCTGCACCGCAGCTAACGCGCGATTCCTTTTGTTGCCCCGATAATTTCTTTTGGATTTTATTTTAACGTGTGGAAAACTTTTTTGTACGTTCACTTAATTTTATAGAAGTTCTCTGTTCTCGTGCTTCTGTTTTGATGGGTTAAAGCCTTTTTCTTGTTTCCGAGTAACGTGAAGCTGCGCGGGGGGGTTCATAGGCTGCAGACGGAGCTCGCTTCAGCGCTTGCGAGCCTCCCGGGACCGCGCTGCGGTCTGTGCGTGTTGTGTGCGCGCGCCGAGGTCCGGTCACCACACGAGGAGTGAGCAGAGCGTGTGTGGGCGTAGCTGCGTGGACGTTGTTCACGGCTCCAGGCCCCAGGCCAGAGCCTCCGACCGAGGTGCGGGTGCACTGCAGAGCTGGTGTCGGAGGAAGGGTCCCTGGGGCCCGGCGATGGCCCTCACCCGGCCAGGTGGGTCCTGCTGTAGCCGATGCCGCCCCTGGGCCTCCCACCGTCGGGCAGGCTCCACCAGCAGCCTGGTGGCCACGCTTTTAGGGGCCTCGGGCACCCTTGCCCTTGTAGGAAACGATGTCCCCCTTCTCCCACTTGTGTGCAGCGGAGTGGAGGGTCTTGCAGGTTTCTGGTGCTGACGGAGTCCTGCAGGAGCTTCTGTGAGTGGGCCGCGGTGTGCGTCTGGAGGAGCCTGACTGACATGGGGGTGTTTGCTTTCTTGTTCCAGAGTGGCAGTAGATTCAGTGGATGCATGATGAGTCCTAACGCTGTCCTGAGCGGCCCGGGAGTCTGAGTAGCACTAGGATCTGCTCAGCACTCAGGCGGAGGGCCGCGCCGCCTCCTGCTGCCCGTCCCGGCTCCCATTTCTGGCTCCACCTCACCTCAGCCTCCTGGTGCTCTCTGCACGCCCTGGATCGCTCGCTCCGAGGGGCGGTCTTCGCCATCTGACGACTTGAACTATTCTGAGCCTTCTACTTTTTCCAAAGATTCATCCGTGTGCTCTGCCTTGTAGGGGGTTTTCTGGCGTCCCACAGCACGCTGCAAGATTTCCAAGTTAGAGTGAAAACAGATCGTTCATTTGGAGATGCTCGGCCCCTGGGGGCCCTCCCTGCTCGTGAGCTGTGGGAAGCGCCAGTGGGCCAGGGTTAGAGTCCCTGACCCTGCTCTTCCCGGTGCCACGCCACCTGGAGCCTGCGCTCTGTCTCGCTTCCTCCTTCCGCGACGCTCGTCTGTTTCCCATAACGAACAGCTGGGCCGGAACCTCTGTGCTCCTGGTCTCTGCTCTTGAGACTCCGGCTGCGTGTGCGTCGTGTGCGCGCGCGCGTGCGTGTGTGTGAGAGACAGAGACAGACACGCAGAAACAGAGAGAGACAGACACAGAGACAGACACAGAGACACAGACACAGAGGCACAGAGAGGGAGTCGTGTTCGTCCTCAGGCTGCTCAGGGCGGAGGCTGGTCTGGCGGCGCCCCTAGTCAGACTAAATGGCTTTTTCGCTGTTTTCCAGGTTCTCAGTTTAACTACTAACATGCTGGGTAGCTCACTCTTTGGATCCTAATTGTTTTCTCTTACTCAACTTGGACGGGAGCTCTGCTAAGCGGTGGTTCTGGAGTGCAGAAGGATCACAGCATCCTTGTGTTTCATGTAATTGTTGTGGAGGACGCTGGGAGCATCTGTTCAGCCATCTTCCAAACAAAAACACAAACGGCACGTGGAGGACACGGGCCCCACCCCGCCCACCCCCTTCTGTAAGTCCGAGCCAGATGCCCACGGGAGGAACGGCGCAGGTGCTGGAGAGCTGCCCGGTGCCCCTCCTCGAGCTGGCTGCCGCTGGCAGGACGCCTCCTCAGCCCGTCCCGACCCCGTGGGTAGGTGTGAACGATGCCGAGGGCAGCTTTAGAGCCAGGTGGCGCAGAGAGCCTGCGGCCCCCACCGATGACTTACGTGGACTGCTTTTAGCAGGCACAGAACTGTTCCAGGTCGGGCGCGGGGTGCGGCACAGCCGGAAGATGCGTGAACACTGATGCGTCCCCTCGCTTGTCAGCATCTTTCTTTCCTGGGTTTCTACCTGGTCTCCCTTCTCCCCTTGTGTGTCCCTTCCTGCCGGCCAGCCCCGGGGAGTCCTGAGCGAGCCGGGCGGCTCTGTCTCTGCACACCGTGCCGAATGCCTGCTGCATGTGCGGGGTCCTGCCGGTGGGGCCTGGACGCACCCCGTGGGGGCCTTCCCTGCCCGCTGCCACTGCTTCGAGGAGCCGGTCTAGGCAAAAGCAGGGTGGTTGGGATTTTACTTGCTGTGTTTTTATGAAAAGGTTGGAAAACGCACACAAAAAATGCAATTCTATTGCCTAGTACAAATAAAAACGTATAAACGAAGGAACGGGTGGTCCCAGCACTTCAAGAGGCTGAGTGCAGTCTCTGTGCCCACTGGCCTCTGAGGCTAGCCCCGCGTCACACCCTGGATCGTCATGTTTGGGGAGCCGGGCAGCAGCCTGGGTGGTAGCAGGCCGAGCACTGGTGTCCACCCCATGTGGCCCGTGGTGGACGGCGGTGAGCACGGCCCACCCTGCTTCTCTGCCTGTTGCCGGGCACCAGTCAGGAGGTTCCTTAAGGAGCAGCGAGGGTGTGGCAGGTGTGGGCCTTGCCCCCCAGGGGTGGGGGTGGGGGGATCAGGGTCTTGTCGCCGCCTGGTAGCTGTGAGCTGTTCCCCGTGGAGCTCGCAGCTTCAGGAAGCTTTCTCGAGGGCTTTGCTCTGACACTGTTGACCAGCTGTCTCAGGAGGCTCCTTGGGACACCCCTCCCCACGTGGCCCAGGTGTGCCCCAGGAAGGCCTCAATGGGGTGGGGGGAGTGGCTGGGCCAGGCGCCTCTTGGCTCGAGGTGTCGTGCCTGTGGGGGCAGAGAAGGAGGTCCTCGTGAGGTGGGACGGGGTCTCGGCACAGAGTCCCGCGTGCTCTGGGGGAAGCGCGGCTCTCGTGCTGGAGGGCACCGGCCTTTTCCATGTGGCCACCGTGTCTTTCGTGTCTTGTAGTTCACTGACTTGATGTTCAGCGTTGAAAAAATTATTTTTTCCTGAAGTAGTTTGCTAAAAGTTGGTGTGTGGACATGGTTTCGGCTAGGGGCTCAGGTGCCGTATGGATATCCTGTGCGAATGGCTTGCGGGCCCATCTCTGCACAGCCCCCCAGAACCTGGGTTTCCTTGAGGGCTGTCCAGGGCGGGGCTGTGGGCTCCCCGAGCTGCAGCTGGCTGGCAGGAAGCGTCTGTCTGCACAGGGAGCCTGTGGGCCGGGGAGGGGGCAGAGAGGCGGTGAGCACGCGCAGGCTGGTGCCCTGGCCACCGGCCACCTCGAGGACTTTGGAGAGGGCTGGGCGGCCTGGGGGGCCCTGCTCTGGCCCCAGCAGCCTCCTCTTGCTGGGCTCATCTGGGGTGCCTGCTAGTTAGTAGCTGTTTGGTGACGCTTCCTGGGTAACCGATGAACGGTGTGCGTAACCCGTCATTGTGGACACGCATGTCCTCTCAGTTCTCCGGGAGATGGAGGAAGCTGTGCTCGCGCTCTTTCTCAGACAGAGCCTCACCTTTCCCCCCAGCGTCTCCTGGGGGAGCACGTCTTCGGGTGGTTCTTGCCGAGCACCAGGTGCAGATGGCCTTGGTGCCGCCTTCCTGGTCGCAAGTGAAGCCTGGTGCCATGTTTTGGGAACATGGGTGCCGGGTCTCCTTCCTCCCTGGATGCCTCCGCACAGACGCCGGGCCTCAGTCTGACCTTGGCTGGGGCGCTTGGAACGGGTGCCTTCTCTTGCTTCTCGGAGCGATCCCAGCGTGTTGCGGACAGGGAGGGGCCCTGGCCGAGCTCTTCCCAGGAGCCTCGCGCGCCTGCCCGGGTCGGCGCGCTCCAGCTCTGCAGGGAAGGGCACTGGCAGAAGTGATGACAGCGCCTGGAGGTCAGGTGGTCAGGTGCCCAGTGAGGCCATCCGGGCTCAGCAGGCCCCAGCTCCAAGTTGACCCCGTGCAGAGCGGCTTTGTGGCTGCACGTCCTTGTTGCTTGGACCGTTGCCGCAGGGCCAGTCGGGTGATGTGCTGGGGCTTCTTCCGAGGGTGCCGCGGTGGCTCCGTGGCCTCGCTGCTGTCGGGTGCTGGACGTGCGCCTGTGGGACTATGGCCCCCTCCTCTGTCCATGTGCCTGGGTGGGGTGGGCTGTCTCTGAGTTGGGGTCTCTCTGTTGCCTTCTGCAGCTCCTGGGGGGACCCTGGGCGTCGCTTTACTCTTCCCGGTTCCCCTGACCCGCTGGTGAGCGTGGCTGGAGCTGGCTCCCGGCCCCGTGGCCTCTGCTCGGCTGCTGTACTTCATGGGCCACAAGTGCCCAAATGCCGTCAACGAGTATAGCATCCCCAGCCAGCTGCGCTTACTGCCGGTGCACGTGGGTTAGGTCCACAGTGAAAAATACCGCGTTTCTCTTGAGAGCCTGTGGTGCGGAATCCCATGGAAACGGAGCAGGATGTCTAATGAATTTACTTCAGGAAAACGAGTTGCTGTGGTCCGTCCCTGAAGCAGCAAAGCTCGCCCGCTGCGTGTGCGTTTATTTCGTAGCCGCCAGCATGGTCAATTCACTGCGCTCACTTAACGCGTGTCTTTGCCGCTGAGAACGTACAAAGTGTGTAAAGGAGATGAGAAAACCCTGTAATCTGGCCGTCTCCAAAAAACTTTTAAAGAACTGGGTTTAACATTTTTTTAAGCGTGGGAATGTGATTCTTTTTGGGAAAAAAAGTGCACGACCCTCCAGCTGTTGCACCCCTGGTCACCCTCCCCTGCCCCCCATCCTGTTCTGGTGTCGGGCTCTCGGGGTGGGGTGGGGGGGGGGGCAGTGGTTTGGCTTTTTAGAGTTGCCATGATTCTGGATGAGTTGTGTTTTGTTCAGTTACATAGACTGTTTGAGAACCAGGGAGGGGTGGCGTCCCCGGTGGGTCTGGTGCTGTGGGGCGCGGGGTGGTCGGGGTTCAGGAGAGCGCATTTTCTGCTTTCACGTCTCGAGTGTTTTCGAGGTGCGTGTGTTTCCTTCGACTTGCCGTTCCCATCGAGGTTCCTGTGCGTGAACCTGTTCGTGGTGGTGGCGAGGGGCCTCCTCCGACACGGTTCGTCCCCCATGGCGGGGGCTCGTCCCGTGTGCAGAGAGAGTCCTTTGATCTGGGAAGGAGGAAGTGGATGCTCTTGGCTTTGCCTTCGTGGAGCCCATGCAGACATTCTTGCTTTTCTGAGAAGAGCACCTTGTTCTGACCAGTGTGCTCTGGCCTCGGAAGGCGCCCCGTCTGTCCTGCGTTGTCTGCGCTGCGGAGGCGGGGGGCATGGGATGGACCCGACGCCGTGCGGCCTCGGACGGGGAGTGCTCTTGTGCAGCGTGGCCCCCGGCACGTGGGCCTGAAGCACCTGTGTGCCTGTGTTGTAGGTCTCACCAATGGCTTTGGGGGCGCACGGAGCGAGCAGGAGCTGGGTGGCGCCCCGGGGAGGAGAGCCGCACCCCGACGACGCTGCGCCTCGGAGTCCAGCATCTCTTCCAGCAGCAGCCCGCTCTGCGACTCGAGGTGGGCACAGCCCTGCTTGCTTGCCAACCCGCGCCCACCTGTCCTGTCCCCACCGCCCTGCCCACCGGGGGTGCGTGTGTCCTGCTCTTCAGGGGCCCTTTCCTGGGTTCTCTTTATCTGCCTCGTAGAACTTAACCAGAAATGGGAAACGTAACTGTTTATCTTTTCCCCCCAAAGTCATGCCCTGATTGGAAGGGTGGCAAGTGCAGGCCTCCTGCCCGTCTGCCCTACGGAGACCCCTTTATAACTGAGGGCCCTGCATGCCCTGGCTTGTCGGGTGCGGTCTGCCCCGTGTGGCCTCTGCGGGGCCCGGCTCGGGCTGCAGATGGAGCGGAGGGGAAGGAGCACTTTCTGACACAGCTTTGCTTTTCCTCCTGAAGTTTTAGCGCGCCCAAGTGTGGCCGGGGCAAGCCCGCCCTGGTGCGCAGGCACACGCTGGAGGACCGCAGCGAGCTGATCTCCTGCATCGAGAACGGGAACTATGCCAAGGCGGCCAGGATCGCCGCAGGTGAGTCCAGCCCCGTCCTCCGCGGGCCGTGATGTGGCTGCCCGCTCTGCTGGGCGGGGCCGAGCTGGCCTCCATCCCAGGGTGTCTGTGGGAGCTCCCCGCAGACCGGACGGCTGCCACTCGACGGGAAGGGGGGCTGTGGGGACAACAGGGCTGGCTTTGTCCTGCGCTTTATCATTTTTGTGTGGAATACTCAGTTCCAAATGTTTGCTGTTCATGAGACTCTGGAGGCTGCCCGCTCGTCTGTCATTTGCAGCCAAATGTGGGACTGCAGGCCTGCCAGTTCCCCACATTTCAGCATCTAGCGGAGCGTGAGGAGCCCGCCGGGCCGGTGCTGGCCGGGCCGGGCTTGGGGTCAGGTGGGACTAGCTCTCGCTGGACTCCTGCAGGGGTCTCCTCAGACGTGCTCGGCACCCTGCCCTCCTGATGACTCACTGCGTCCTTCCTTTCTCTGCCCAGAGGTCGGTCAGAACAGCATGTGGATTTCAACGGATGCTGCGGCCTCCGTTCTCGAGCCTCTGAAAGTCGTGTGGGCCAAGTGCAGTGGCTACCCCTCCTATCCGGCCCTGGTGAGCCTCGGGGTAGCGGGCTGTGGGGCCATGAACCTGGTCTGTGCATTGTGGGGTCCGTGGGGCTGCCCCTTGGGGAGCCAGGGTACTGAGCAGTGTGGCCCTGTGCCCCGAGTCCGGGGGCCGTCCGCTGCCTTTGTAGGGACGGGTGTTCTGTGAGCGCCTGCTGAGGGACGTGTGTGCAGGGTGTCAGGGTGTTGGGAGAGTTCCTTCAAAAGCCACCTCAAGTCGGAGCCCGGGGAGAGAGTTCCGGGGGCGTGGCGGATGGGCCCTCAGACGTGACCTGCACATGTCCTCCCTTGACAGATCATCGACCCCAAGATGCCACGTGTGCCTGGCCACCACAATGGGGTCACCATCCCGGCCCCGCCGCTGGACGTGCTGAAGATAGGCGAGCACATGCAGACCAAGGCTGATGAGAAGCTGTTCCTCGTTCTCTTCTTTGACAACAAGAGAAGCTGGTGAGTGCAGGTACCCAGGCTGTGCAGGGACTGGCCTTGGGCTTGCTGTCGGGCTGGCACTGTGCTCCTGGGTCCTGCTGGGGGTTGCATGGCCAGCCGATCAGGCCCTGTGGGTCCACATGGTGCTCTGGGGCCTGGGCTCCCAGACCCCCCTGACGTTGCTCGGTTCCCGTGCTCTCTCCCTGAGCGCTCACGAGGTGCATTTTGGCAGTGTCTGTACCGAAAGCTCCCTGTGCTGGTGAGGTGCTCCTTGGCACAGAGTGGCTCTGCGGGCCCGGCTGCGGGGATGCAGCTGGCCTGGGTTCGTGTGCCGTGCTGTGTGGTGGCCCTGACCACTCCTCATCCTCTCTCCTTGCTGTGACCTGGTCCTGGGCAGACCTGGTGGAGGCTCGCGCCCGCCTTGTCCAGTCCGAGAGCTGGTCGGCCGCCCCACAGCTGGGTCCACCTGCCCTCCCCTCCTGGCGTGGCCTTGTCCTCCCCCGCTCGCTGTGCGAGGCTGTATGCCCGGGAATGTGCGTATGTGCCCCTGGCCACTCAGGAAAGGTGTGGAAGGCTGGTGGGTTGTGCCTGTCTCCCGCCAGCCTCCGGGATGCGGTGGCCCCTTGGGAAGTGTTGTGGAGGAGACGTGGTGACGACTTGATTTTCACACCTTCCCTGAGCCCCCAGGGCCCTCCCAGGGTCGGTGGGAGGGTCGGGCCGTGCCCCCGGTCCTTAGCCCCGAGGCTGGTCGGGGCTGGCTGATGGGGCCGGCCCTGGAGCTGAGCGCTGGTGGCTGCTGCGTGGCCCTGCCGGCAGGGGGCCTTGGAGCTGCTAGGTGGTCTTGCGAAGCGCCTGCAGGTGGCCGTGTGGCCAGTTCTTACTGTTCCCCTCCTTTCTCTCTTAAAAAGGCAATGGCTCCCCAAGTCCAAAATGGTCCCCCTGGGCATGGACGAGACCATAGACAAACTGAAGATGATGGAGGGGCGGAACTCCAGCATCAGGAAGGCCGTGAGGGTCGCCTTCGACCGTGCCATGAGCCACCTGAGCCGCGTGCACGGGGAGCCCACCAGCGACCTCAGTGACATCGACTGACCTGCCCGCCTTCCCGTGGCCTTGTCCATAGTGTGGATAAGCTGTACATGCGTGTATATTGTTCCAGACTTAACTTATTCTGATTTCTAGGCCTGGTTCTTTCGTTCTTCCTCCCCTCGGGAGGGCAGGTTTTGTTTCTAAGTTCTCTGTGAAACCATCCCCGTCTGGGCGCTCTGTGAACGGCGTGGGTGCTCTTCCGAACTCGTCTGTGCCCGCCGCAGATCAGGCCGGAGGGTGCTGCTCGCGTCACTTTCATTGATCTGTAGCTTTTTTTTTAAAGACTTTTGAATGTTTAATAATTTTGTAAATCATACTCTTTACACGGAGTACCACTATTTAATAAGACGGGATGTAAATTTACGATGACAAATGTGTATTTTAAGAAAGAAAATGACATTATTTTGATGGTACTTTGTGGAAAGGGGTGGAGAATAAATTTATGCTGTGTACATCACTTGCAAATCACCAAAAACACTCCGCCGCCCCCCGTGAGGGCCGGGGCAGGCGCTTCCTCTGGGTTTCGCTGTCCTCACCGTCCTCGTCCGCCTCCAGCCTCCGCCCGCCTGCCCTAGCCTTCCACGGGTGTGCCTCCCAGCGGATTATTTATTGTAGAAAGTGTATTCATTTGCTTTATAATGAAAAATAAATTTGCAGAAGTATATTGATATGCATTTTTATACAGGCACATAAAAATTCAACTTGCTTTGGGAGCCGGATGTGTTGGTTGTTGTGTAAATGACTCTGGCTGTGTGTTCTTTGATTTTGTAACTTGTAATCTTCTGTTTACAATGAGGGGCTTTCTGTAACTTGTTTTAATTTAGAACACTTTGGTAGCAATAGAAACTTTGGATACATTTTTGTATGGTACATGTGATGTATATAGAATTAGTACTTTATTTTTATTTTTAAGAGGTAAAGCATTATGTTAGGGGAAAAGGTAGGGTGGGTTTCCAAAAATGCGGTTTTTATATTAAAAAATAAAGTCAAGATTTGGACGGTGTGGCCACTTCATTCCTCCCTCACTGGGGCGCTGGGCGGGCTTGTGGCAGCCTGTCCCCGCCAGCTCATCGAGGCACTCGACATGCCTTCATCTTAAAGTTGTCATGGGATGGCATTATTTATTATTTTACCTAATCATATTTTTATTTTAAACTGGTAGTTTTAAAATTTTTTAAATGTTTTTTTCCTCCCTTCAGTCTCCATTGTTTGTAACATCTCCATAGAAACTTGAAAATAAAACGTCTTCCTTTGATAGCTTGTCCTGTGTCTGACAGACGCTTTGTATGTGCCTTGCTTCTGCCAGGAGCGCCCGCCCTTGCGGGGGGCCTGCTGCTGGGGCTGCCGCTGTGGGCCGGGCGCAGGCTCGGTCCGGCAAGGAGCTGGGTTTGCCCATGGGCCTCCGGCTGGGGCAGCGACCCGGCAGCCCTCCTCCTGGCGCCGGGTGGCTGCTGGCGGCCCCTCCCACCCGGTCACGGTCACACGGAAGGTTGGAAGGAGGTGCTGCTGGAGTCTGAGCAGAGTGAGCTTTCCGTTAGCGGCGGCCACTGGAGCGTGTGCTTCCTAGCGCATTACCGGTCACCTGGGACATGTTGCAGGGGTGCAGCGTTCCCGCACGGCCCTGCCCCAGATCCCCACCCGCACCGGACCCCCCCAGGGGCTGGTCTCGGGGTTCTTTAGAAGCTAGCCTGGCCCCCCGAGGGCTCAGGGCTCAGGGCTGGGGTCGGGTGCGTCTGAGGAAGGTGAGAGGGAGATGCAGGCGGGGGGGCACCTGCCGGCCCCCGCTGGGGCTGGTACATGCTGTCCCCTTAGGGCTCTGCTGGGTCACCTGGGGGCAGCCCACTCTGCATCCACCAGAAGGGGGACCAGCTGGTCCCTCTTTGCCTAGGATTTCAGCCTCCTGGGAGGGGAGCCGCCTCGATCCCAGGTGGGCGGGGTGGTTGGTCAGGCGGAGGACCGGGCCCCCTTGATCTCCGGGGGGCCGCTCCTGGGAAGCGCATTCAGCACCGAGCTCATGCTGGCCCCGCACCGGACATGGCTGTGCTTTGGCCGAAACCTGGGGTTGGGCGGGGCTGGCGGTGACCCAGCTGCCCAGGGTGGGGGGGCCCCCTGTGGGACCTCGTAGACCCCACTGCCCGCTTCGGTCGAGCACCAAGGGGTCCTGGGCGCGTGTGGGCTGTGGCTTCTCTTCTTTCTTTCTTGAGGTGTTCTACGACATAGAAAAAAATGTGTCAGAGAGTCAGCCCCGGGCCTGTCCTGCTCCTGGGATCAGCTGTTCGTTTCCTTGTTACTAAGGTGACGTGAGGGGTGCCCCGTGTGGGGTGTCAGGCTGCTCTGCCCTCTGCAGACGTCCCCAGTGGGGCGGCACCTTCTCTTACCCACAAGCCTGTGGCTTTTCAGGGTGATTTGGGGCGTCTCATGGATTGAAATGCAGGGAGGTGAAGGCAAGGACACCGTGTTCAGGGCTCCTTTGGCTCTAGGTCTAAGGGGGCTGTCCAGGCACTCAGCCCCTGCTGGGCCCTCACTCTGCTCCCGGGGTCCTGGGCCTGCCCTGCACTCTTGCCTGGTGGAGACAGGCCCCGCCTGGGCAGGTCCCCGAGGACCTCTGGGTGAGCGGGCCGAAGGGACAGCTTTGGAGTGCAGGGGAGTCCCAGGGAGGGGGCGGCTGGGGGGTGGGCATGCAAGGGCCCAGCACCGGCATGGGACCCTTGGAAGGCGGGAGCTGGGCAGCCTGGGGCAGTTGCAGGCGCCGACCGCGTGCTCTGAGTGAGCCCAGCTGGCCTGCTGCTGCTACATCTGCAGATAGTCTGGAGCCAGGATCCTGTGGTCTCTGGATTGCCCAGTGGACACTGGGGTGACACCGGGGCCTGGGGACTCAGGCCTGGACCCACTCAGCGTCTCCGCGCCAGGTGGTGAGGCTCTGCTCCGAGTGCGAAGGAGCAGAACCACAGCCCGGCTCCTCTAACTGGTGTCGGAGAGGGTAGGCGGTGCTGACCACGTGGCCCAGATCAGGGCCCCTGCGCCCCTGCTGCCGCCCTGGCCAGGCCTTCTCGATCCTGTTCTCGGTGGGCAGAGCTCAGCGTCTCCCCATGGCAGACGGGAGACCCTGTGTCCCCTCCCGGATCATGCCCTCTCCAGGGCCTCCCACCCCCAGATTCACGAGCTCTGGGGTCTCCACCTTGGCGGGAGCATGCACTCCTCCCCACGACACACAGTAGTGCTTGTGGCCGAGACTCCCACTCATCCTCCCCACCCCCCATTCTCTTTTTATCTTTAAGGAAGCCTTTTGGAACTGTGACTGGGACCCCCTAGGCCCCCTTGTAGCTGGGTGAGGCCCGGAGACTGGACCAATGGGAAGTAACGGGAAGTGTCACTTCAGGGAAATGCCCTCTGAAGGAGGAGGAGTGCTCTTTCCTGCTGTGTTTTCTTTTCTATTGGCTGGAATGTGGACGTGGTGGATGGAGCTGCAGCAGCTGTTTTGGGTCATGAATGGCAGAGCCGTAGGATAGAGAGAACCTGGGTCTCCAGTGGGCACACACAGCTTTCCTGAGGATTTGTTTTCTTTTTGTGATAGAAACATACATTTATACCCTTTTAAGGCCACAGTTATTTTTCTTTACAGCAGGTAAATTTCAGATGGGTCAAAGTGAAATAATTAAAATTCCAGAAAAAAATCATGAAATGATCATTTATAACCATGGAGTGGGGTTGATCTTTTAAAATATGACTGTACTTCTGGAAACTATAAAAGAAAATAGTAATATATTTAACAATGTAAAATTAAAAAGTTTGTGCATGCATGGCCCCCCAAATCTGTTACACTGTCAAAAGACGATTGAGGGTATTTGCAACTCAAACCATAGAAAAGGGCTTTCCTTAACATATAAAGCTTTACTAGTCATCTTTTTTTTAAAAGATTTATTTATTTGGCGGGGGAGGGGCAGGGGCAGAGGGAGAAGAGTCCCAAGCAGACTCTGAGCTGAGCACAGGGCTCGATCTTGTGGGGCTCGATCTCGTGGGGCTCGATCCCCCGACCCCGAGATCATGACCTGAGCCGAAATCAAGAGTTGGACGCTCAGCAGACTGCGCCACCAGGCGCCCTTACAAGTAAGTCATCTCTAAAGAGACCGACGATAGGATAGAAAAAAATGGGCAAACTGTGGACTCACGTCACAGAAAAGTAAATACAAATGGCTCTAAACAGAAGAAAATGCTCCACCCTGGCCCCTGGGGGCCCCTCAGCCCCCTGCGCCACACCATCCCCAGGGCCTAGGGGCTCTGCTTCCAAGGATGCTCCAGCCCCACTCCCTCTACTGCCCCCAGGACAGACCCTCCGGCGCCCCACACCGCTGAGGAGCGGCCCTGCCACGCGGCCCAGGCCTCTGACCATCCGCCACGTCCTCTTGGTGTTTATTAGTGAGTCTGCATTCGATGCGAACACAAGCTTTCTGCACATAAATCACAATATATGATCTGTTGGCTGCAACCTGGAACAGCTGAGTGTCCCTTAGAGAAACAGCACATTTGTTTTAATTTCTACGTAGCAGATGCTTCGATTTTGCCGATGCACCAAGTGAGTCGCTGCCTCCAACCGGGATGGTTTCAGCTGCTCTCTCCATTGGCCTTTGTGAATATTAAACAGCTCAGAGCCTCCCAGGGGGGCTCAGAGCAGTGGGGTGTGGTGCTGGATCTGGGGCTCCTAGGGGCTGCTGCCCACCCCGGCTCCAGGAGCCCCTGTGCCCAGCTGGTATTTAGCCGGGCCCTCCTATGTGCCTGGAGGCCAGCTTGAGCTCCAGGTGTGTTCACCTGCAGCGAGGCCTGGGCCGTCTGGGTGTTCGATCCAGCACCCCATCCAGGGTGGGGGGCAGGTGCCCAGTGATGGTGACTTAGTCCCTTGCTGCCTGAGCCTGGTCCCAGGGGCTGCTCGCCTCCCCTTGGGGGTGAGGGCTGCAACCCTGGTTTTGTGGACAGGCCGGGTCCGGGAGCGAGAGCTGCAGAGGGGCGGTGTCTGGAGGCGGGAGCCCTTCAGTTCCTCCAACAGCACCGGAGAAGGCCTTAACAGTTGGAGCTACGGTATTGGTTCTCCGTGTCCCAAAGCAGAGCAGGGCTTGCGGGCTGAAGTCACTGCTCGGGGACCCTGGTGTTTGGTGACCTCCTCGTGGGAGTGACGTCACGTCCCTCCGCCGTGTTGTCTGTTAGAAGGGAGCCGCCCCATCCAGCCCCGCGCGGGCTATGTCAGAGGCCACTCCCTCAGGGCCACGCCGGTCGGTCCTCGGTCCCTCTTAGTTTGGGGGACGGTTCCAGAAAGACAGTATCCTACCTTCTATTACATTTTCTAGATGTTTCCTGAGTTTAGAAGCCTCTGAACTCTTACTCATTCTGACAGTGAATCGATCTTTTGGTTTTCTGTGCAAACTCGCTTACTTGCGGGTGACGGCAGGTCCGTCTTTTCTTCCGAATCCGTGTTTCTTTTTTTGAAGATTTTTATTTATTTATTTGAGACAGAGAGAATGAGAGGGAGCATGAGAGGGAGGAGGGTCATAGGGAGAAGCAGACTCCCCGCCGAGCAGGGAGCCCGATGCGGGACTCGATCCCGGGACTCCAGGACCATGACCTGAGCCGAAGGCAGTCGCTTAACCTACTGAGCCACCCAGGCGCCCCCGAATCCGTATTTCCTCTGCTGCTCTTTCTTGTGCTTCTCCCGGTGGCGACCTCCCCGCGCGGCTGTGAGAAGTGAGCTCGCGGTCAGGCCGGGCCAGGCGGTCGGTGCGGGAGGAGAGCTGCTGGGGAGCACTGGTCACCCCGGATGCTGGGGACGCCCTTCATTGTTTCCCGGACCAGCCGGCCAGATCCCAGGCTTTCTCTGCCCTTCCCTGGGGGCTGAGTGACGCTGTCTCCCCTCCCCCAAAGAGACAGCGCCCCGCCACGTTCCGGGTCTGGGGGCAGCTGGGCCATGGGCAACCTCTGCGCCCTGCCCACACTCCACGCCTGCCGGCCCTGGGCTTTGTGCAGGACCCGAGGCCGCACAGTCCCCCC
>NC_058407.1:1128218-1147898 GCF_002201575.2 Neomonachus schauinslandi
CCCCCCCCCCCCCCCCCCCCCCCCCGGCTCCCACCCGGGGAGCTCTGGTTCCTCCCTCCCCCAACCCCGGCTGCTTCTCGAGTCTCCTGTATCCTGAGACCCCCTTGCTCATCCCCATCCCCTCCCTCGCTCACTCCTTCACGCATCGACAGGGGCACGTTTCCTGCGACCTGCTGTGTGCCAGGCTCTGCATCAGGACCACGGATGGGGAGGACGGAAGGCCAGACCCCTCTGCCCCCTCCCAGGCAAGAGCTGGGCGAGAGCCAAAATCGGCAATGACGGAATCGCAAGTGTGCGGGGCAGGCTGCCTGGAGGAAGTGTCCACAGCGCGCGCAGGACGGGGAAGCTCCCGGGCGGACAGCCGGAAGGGGACGGAGGCGGGCTGGGAGGGAGGAGCCCCTCCGAGAAGGCCGGCGGGGCCACCGGGACAGGTGTGTGGGGCCCCACGCTGGCTGGGGCGGTCGCGCATCCCGCGCCGCCCGCGCGGATGTTGCGATGTGGCCGGACGAGCGGTACAAGAGGCCAGTCCGAGGCGCCAGGCTGCAGCGGCGGCCAGACTCGCGCCACCGCGGCCCCCAGGGCAGAGGGGCGCGGACGACGCAGGCAGGAACTGCGTGGGGGCGGGGCAGACGGCAAGGGGTGGGGCTACGGGGGCCGGCATCTTGAAACTCTAATGTTCCGACAGGGGTCCTTCTCGCTTTGCACGGGGCTCTGCACATTCTGTGGCTGGTCTTGGGCCGGCGGCAGGCAGGTGCGGAGACCCCAGGCAGGGATGTCTCGGAGCACTGAGCGGAGGGGCCGTGGGGCTGGGCGGTGACGGTCATGCTGTGAGGCTGGGCATTCACCTGCTGGGGTCCGAGCGGGGTGACACCACCTGAGTGCTGGGGGGCGTGGCTGTGAAGAGCCGGCTCCAGAGGGCAGGGGGGTGGGCGCCCCTGGGGGCTGCTGCCCATGGGGTGGAGATGGTGGGCGGGGCAGGTTAGGGACAGGTGTGTGGAAGGGCGGGGCTCCAGGAGGTCAGCGCGGGTTGTGGGGGCCGCCCTGTGCCTCGGGGGCTCTGCAGGACGGCTTGGAGGGCGGAGCAGGGGTCGGGGTTTCAGGTGTGTTCTGAAGAAAGGATTCACAGCAGCTGTACCCTCAGTTTGAAGGGGAAAAACCACTTTATTGATCTTATAAAAATCTAACAGAAACAAAAGAAGAAAAGGGAGATCTGCACATAGGTGAGGGCAAGAGTAAGCGTAAAGGAGGGTAGGACAAAGTTACTTCAGCTCGAGTGCTTGCAACTTCCAACCTCACCAGCTGGGGAAGCCCCGTGGAGATAGCCGCTGGAGTCCCGGTGGAGGGGCAGGGGCGGAGCGTCCTCCCCTCAGCCGAGACTTCCCACTGACCATCCCCATCGGGGCCGTGTTTATAGGGCACATGATGGGGTCTGAAGTTAAACATTTGTTCACCTACGTGCAGTTTGGAGCGAGCTGCATTTCCGTGTTATCATGTCTTTGCCTCTTCCAGGAGCCTGGGCTAGGTGTGCTCGCCTCCCTCCCACACTCCGTTCCGGGGGGCCAGCCCCTCCTGGAGCAGCAGGGGATGCAAGGCTCTTGGCATACAGACCAGAAGGGCCCGTTCTGACCTGGAGGCCAGGTAATGTCCACTAACCAGGCTCCCGAGGTCGCTCATGCAGCACGAGTCTCACACACAACATTCCTTAGTCTGCACTCGTGCGGGTCGGGGTGGTCGGTTATGCGAGACAAATCCCAGAAACTTCCATCCATACAATACAAGGTGATGATGCCCCCCGCCCCCGCCCATGCACACAGCTTCCCCAGCCCAGATTCAGGTGTGTGCCCCAGCAGGTGAAGGCCAGGCCTGGTGGGGCCACTCTTCTCGGCTCCAGGCAGTGTGAGAAATTGGGGTAAAGTCCTCCCAATAGATTGCCACAAGTTAATTGAAAATAAAATACATGATATTTTCTTTTGATGAGAAAAGGCAGATTTAACTGGAACTGATCAGCAGCGGGGCCAGAGCAAATTCGGAGATGAGGAAGGAGGATATGTTTGAAGGCATTTGAAAACCATGGCAATTCTCCCCAAACAATGTGCATCGCGATTCATTCCTATCGCAAACTTTGAGCTATGTTGCTGCCGTTGGCCACCAGAGACTGTCACCCCCACACAATACACTCCTTGATTTCACTGTCATTATCTTTTAATTAAATCGTGTTGTTGATGGCGTTTGCTGTCATGCTTATACTGACTGTCCCAGGAAGTGGTTCTGGGAGCTGCGAGCTGGGGCTGGGGAGCCCTGCACCGCAGCCTTGGGGAACCCCCATCATCCCTGCTGACCCCACGCCTATCATTCTGCTCACAGGGATGGCCCTGACCCTCTACCCAGCCCACTTCCTTCCCGCAAGGTCTCAGAAGCCAGCCCGGCTGCAGTCTGCGATGGCTCTTGGTGCTGTGTGTGTCAAGCCCCTAGCGATGTGCCCCTTGGCCTTGGCCACCTTGTCCTTGACTCCCCTGAAATGTCTCGAAGGCCATGGTGTAGAGCGCTGGGCGTAGACACCAGCTGCACGAGGGGTGTGCTAACGGTCCTTTCCTGTAAAACCAAACCGCCTCAAAGGCAGCAGCTCAGGCAATGCACACTTACTATCTCAGGGTTTCTGTGGGTGGGGGTCCAGGCACACTGGCTGGGTCCTCTGTGCAGGTCTCACGTGGCCACGGTCTTGTCGGGAGCTGGGCTGGGGAGGACTGGCTCCATGCTCACTCAAGTTGCTGGCACCATTCTGTTCCTTTCTGTTGTAGGACTGTGGCTCCAGCTTCTTGCTGGCTGTTGGCCAGAGGCTGCCCCTTGGTCCCAGCATGCGGTGCTCCCCAGTGTGGCTGCTTCCCTCAGCGAAGGAGAGAGCAACCCAGGAAGATGGAAAGACAGCCCAACATACTGCAACCATGTGCACAAAGCCATGTATACCCATCACTCTTACCATATTTTCTGGGTTAGAAGCATGTCACAGGTCTCACCCACACTCAAGGGGAGGAGGCCACACAAAGGTGTGGACACCAGGATGTGGGGTCTAGTACCCGTCTGCCAAGCCCCTTCAGGCGAGTCTTACCACCCAGTGGTCTGAGCCCCCTGCACAGCTCCATGTGCCTCCTGGGGATGGAAAGGCCAAGACACCCCTTGCTGGGTTTGCCCAACTGGTCTGAACCTCACTTCCCTTATTGCCCACCCCTTGTGCCTGCCCTGCCACACTTTTGGACCTTTGCTCTTCCTGTTGCCTCTCCCTAGAATGCCTTCCCTTCCTTGGCTGCCTGACGTGCCAGCAAACGTAGACATGTATGTGCCTAACAACAGAGGGTGAAAATATATAAGGCAAAACCTGACAGCACTGAAAGGAGAAACAGATCAGTCCACTGTTATAGTTGGAGACAGCCACAACCTCTACCAGAAGTGGACAGAACCAGCAGGCAGAAAGTTGTAAATGTATAATTGAGCTCAACACCACCACCAATCAACTGGATATAAGTGACATCTGTAGACCACTTCATCCCACAATAACAGAACACACATTCTTCTCAAGCTTACATGGAACATTCACCAAGATGGACCACAGTCTGGGCCATGGAAAGCACCTTAACAAAAGCCTAGAATCACACAAAGTTTGCTCTTAGAACACAAGATTTAAACTTAGAAATCAATCCAACATAATGCACTTAGTAACTTCTTAATGCTAGGAATTAAACTAGAAATCAGTAAGAGAAAGATAACTGGGAAGTCCCCAGATATTTGTGGAATAAATAACACCATAGGTCAAAGAGAAGTTTCAAGAGAAATTTAAAAATATTTTGAACTAAATGAAAGTGGAAATACAAATGATCAGAATTGATAGGATATAGCAAAAGCAGTATTTAGAGGGAAATTTATAGAAGAATGCACATTCTAGAAAAGAAAGAAGATCTAAAATCAATAATTAAGCTCTCACCTTGGGAAATTAGAAAAAGAAGAGCAAATTAAATCCAAAGTAAGCAGAAGAAAACAAACAAAAGCCAGAGCAGAAGGGTTCCTGCTGGCTGGCTCAGTTGCTGGAGTATGCAACTCTTGATCTTGGGGTCATGAGTTTGAGCCCCATGTTGGGTGTAGAGATTGCTTAAAAAATAAAATCTTTACAGAAAAAACAAACAAACAGAAGTTAATGAAACTGGAAATAGAAAAATAATAGAGAAAACCAATGAAACTAAAAGTGGGTTCTTGGAAAAGATTAATAGAATTGATAAGCCTTTAGCCAGGCCAACTAAGAAAAAGAGAGAGAGAATACACAAGTTACTAATATCAGAAAGGTGGTTCATCACCACAGATCCTATACACATTAAAAGGATAATAAAGGAATTTTATGAAGAACCCCATGCCACAAATTTGATAACTTAGATGAAATAGGCCAATTCCTTGAAAGACAGATTTTACCAAAAGGCACACAGGAGAAATAGACAATCTGAATAGGTCTATAAGTATTAAAGAAATTAAATCAAAAATCTATAACCTTCCAAAACAGAGAGCATCGGGCCCAGATGACTTCACTGGTGGATTCTAGCAAACATTTAAGGAAGAAATGGTACCAATTCTCTACAATCTGTTCCAGAAAATAGAAGCAGAGAGAACACCTCATAACTTATTCTGTGAGGCCACATTTTCCTACTGCCATGACAAAGGCATTACAAGAAAAGAAAACTCTATTTCCTATCAACATAGTTGCAAAAATCCTCAACAAAATATTAGCAAATCAAACCCAACTCTGTATGAAAAGAATATACAGGGGTCATGAACAAGTGGGATTTATCCCAGACATGCAAGGCTGGATCAACATTTGACAATCAATTAATGTACTCCATCGCATCAACAGACTAGAGAAGAAAGATCATATGATCATATGTAGAGATGCAGAAAAAGCATCTGACAGAATCCAACACCCACTCATGATAACAGCTTTACACAATATAGGAATAGAGGGGATCCTCCTCAACTTGGGCACCTACAAAAAACCCACAGGGAGCGTCGTACTTGATGGTGAGAAAATAGATGCTTTCCCACTTGTGTCTGAAGATTCAGTGCAGAGGCATCTTCTCCAGGAAGGCTTCTGGATTTCCTCTCATTCTCACTGTTGAGTGAGGGGCCTCCTCTGTGGTGTCTATGGCTCCTGGTGTAATTGTGACTTGTTATTTGTGTCTGTTGCTGCTCTGGGCTGTGAGCTCTTTGAGGGTAGGCTCACTGTCCCTGAGTCTGGCAGGTGGCCATGTGTAGGAAATGTGTGCCGAAGGAGGGGTGAAACAACACAAGAGGAATGAGGTCAGTTCTGTAAGGGCAGAGCATTACTCAAGGGGTTTTTGGAGAGAGGAGCCAAATCTGGGCGAGGGGCAAAGTTCAGATGTTCATTGACTGGTGTCAGGTGGGTGGTTGGGAGGGATGTTGCTGAGGTATGGGCAGAATCCAGGTCAGTGACAGTCAGCCAGTCCCTAGTGGCTGTTTCCTCCACTGTGTGGACAACTGTGTATGATGGGTGGGTGGGTGGGGAAACATCTCAGGGAGTTGGTAATCAACCCAAGGAATGCGTTATCAGAGGTGAATGAGCAGTTGCCTGGGAGTGTTTATGGCACACCTGCCAGATAAGAGGAAGCTTGGTGCTCAACAGGGTCATAAAGAACTTGGGCAGTTCCTAGTGTTGATGAGTGTGTCATTCATCTGTCCCTCCCTCTATCTATCTGCCCACACATCCATCCACTCTTCCTCTCCCCATTCATTACTTCAACCATCCATCCATCAATCCGTCTATCATCCATCATCCACCCATCCATCCATCTATCCATCCCTCCACCCATCCATCCACCATCTATCCATCCATCCTTCCATCCATCTACCATCTATCCATCCATCCAACCTTCCTTCCATCCATCCTCCATCCACCATACATCCATCCTTCCTTCTATCCATCCATCACCCATCATCCATCCATCCTCATCCATTCACCCATCATTCATCCATCCATCAATCCATCATCCATTCACCCATCATCCATCCATCCACCCATCCATCCATCCATCCATCCATCACCCATCATTCACCCATTATCCATTCACCCATCATCCATCCATCCATCCATCCATCCTCCATCCATCCATCGCCCATCATTCATTCACCCATCATCCATCCATCCACCCCTCCATGTATTCATACACCCTTTCACCACTACTTCCTTCCCTTCTTCAATCCATCCATAGACACATCCTTTGATTGGACATTGTAGGATGATTTCTGGGGGCCAGGGCATTTCAGAATGCTTGAAATCTAGATAGGAGATAATTCTCACACACAAAATACCAGTATAGGAATATTTATTCAGCCCTTCCTCCTCCCTCCATCCTTCCATCTTCCTTTCCTTTTTTCCTTCCTTCCTTTGTTTCTCAAACATCCATCAAACGCCTGTGAGGGATTGAGATCTGGGATGCAGAGGACAAACAGGTTTAGCTTTCAAGGAGTTCATGTTCTAGGAATTTAAATCATATTCAACGAGCTTGAGTAACGGATGGGAAACAGGGTCACATAAATATCATTGGAGGATGGAGCCTCAGGTTTGTTGGTTATTGCAGGAAGTTTACAGTGAAAAGGAAACAACAAAGAAACAGTAAGTGGGAAGAGTGGGCTTTCTCCCTGGTAAACTGTGAGCTTCCTGAGTCTGTATCTCCCAGGACTCTCAGCACAGATCAGTGACCAACAGAGGGGGTTTGAGTGAGTGCACATCTGATCTGAAGTCAGGTGGATGGAGGTGTGACTTACAGCAATACCCACCTCTTTTAAATGCACAACTCAACAGACTGGCAAATGTCTTCACCCTCTTTCAGTTAATCCCTTACCCAGCCTCAGCTCCTGGCAATCACTGATCTCATACCCATTCTGCAGTTTTGCTTTTTCCAAACATCGTATAAAAGGAGTCATACAGCGTGTTGCCTTTTGAGTCCAGTTTCTTTCACTGAGCACAGTGCATTTGGAAATCATCCATCCTGCTGTATGTACCAGAAGTTCATCCTCTTTTATTGCTGAGTAGTATTCTATTGTATGGATATACTAAAATTATTTTATCCATTCATTAGTTTCAGGTTGTTCCCAGTACCTGCCATATGCATGTTCAGATCATTGTAGAGGGCACGTGTTTTCATTTCTCTTGGGTCAACACCCAGGAGTGGGATTGGTGGATGACATGTTAAGTGTGTGTTTAACTTTATGAGAAGCTGCCAATCTGTTTTCCAAAGTGGCTGCTTCATTTTACATTCCCACCAGCAATGGAGGAGATTTCTAGCAGCTTCACTTCCTTGTCAGCACTTGATATTTTCAATTTTTTGAAGAGATAATGGCGAAAAATTCCCCAAATTTGATGAAAACTATAAAACCACGCATCTAGAAATCTCAATAAACACAAAGCACATGAAGAAAATTACATTAAGGTGCATTGCCTAAAAGGAACGCTACCGAGGGGCGCCTGGGTGGCTCAGTTGTTAAGCGTCTGCCTTCGGCTCAGGTCATGATCCCAGGGTCCTGGGATCGAGCCCCGTGTCAGGCTCCCTGCTCCGTGGGAAGCCTGCTTCTCCATGTCCCACTCCCCCTGCTTGTGTTCTCTCTCTCGCTGTCTCTGTCAAATAAATAAATAAAATCTTAACCAACTGAGCCACCCAGGCGTCCCTAAATAAATAAAATCTTAAAAAAATAATAAAATAAAAGGAACGCTACTGAGAAAATCTCAAAGGCAGGCAGATGAACACAGATAAAAATGAGAACTGACTTGTCCTCAGAAACAATGCTGGCCAGGAGACAATGGAGCAACATCATTAAAATATTGAAGAGAAATACCGGCCACCTAGAACCCTGTCCAGCCAGACATTCTCACAATTTCAAGCAAAATACTAGCAGACACACGGGACCTGAAGAATCCATCACCAGGACATACAAAGTGGCCAAGAGGCTGTCTGCTCATTTTCCTGTTGCTGCAGCTCAGACCTGGGTCTCGGTGTCCAGCTGTGGGGGATGCTGGCCTATGGTGCCCTCCTGAGGCATGGAGGCCAACAGAGAGCCTGACTAATCGGAAACAGGACTCTTCTTGGGGGAGCCAGGTCAGGCAGGGAGGACTGTGAGAGTGTCCATTCCCCAACCCTCACCCCGACACTGAAAGATCCCGCAGACCCAAGCGTGTTGGTCTTATGGGTGGGGCCACCAGGCTTGTTGTCTGCCGCCTCCTGGGTGTGTCCATTTACACCGCTGCCCCCACCCTGCTGATACTTCCTGAGTATCCAGCCGTCTGCCCCCTGGAATCCAGAGAGCCGGCTGGTTCTAGCCTTGTTCCAGCATCTGAGCGGCCCGGTGTGTGCCGCGCACAGCTCCATGCCTGCATCTCCTGGGCTGCCATACATGCTGGCCTGCCAAGACTGGGAACATGTTGAACTTTCCCCACCCCAGGGGCAGCCCTTTTAAGCTCAGAGGCTGCAGCTACATCTGAGGTTTGGTCTTGATTCTTCTTGTTCTCAGTGGGAAACCCACCCAGGTGAGCTTCGGAGGAAGCGGAGGGGTGTTTGAATCTTGTCTGTTCCTCTGGCGGATTCCTGCCAACTCAGCTACAGGGTCTTTTTGCTTGTACCAGCACACGTGGGGCACGCACCGCCTGGAGTGGGAGATGGGGCGTGGCTCCTTGTGCATCAGCATTTTGCACAATGTCCTTCGGGAGCCCTGGTCACCACCTGACCTCAGCGTTACCCTTCAGAAGCAAATGCTGCCTGTCAGGCTAAATGCCTGAATGTGCAACGCTCACGTTTTAGAAAGTCTAACAAGACCCTAGCTCTCGGCTCTTTCCAGATCTTCATCTAATTTGCATATCTTGATCTCTGAGGAGGTGGTGAAATTTGCTCCTCTTCAAGTTCACACCTGTCAGCCCTGACCCCTCACCAGGTGTGGGCTTAGCAGGTGGCCCTGGGACGGCGTGGGACACCCGCCCTATAGCTGGCCCGCGGCTTTTCTCCAAGAAAACACTTTGAAGAGATTTTAAAACAATGTGTCTGCCTCAATTATAAATCAAAACCTAATTAGCGGTCCACTTCCAACTTTGTAGACAAATAGTTATTTCAATTTCTCAATAACTGTACAGTGATCACGGGTGAAAAATGATGCTTCAGTTCTCCTTGCCTGTGAAAAACATAATCACCACCTTCAAATATGCGATTACTTTCTAAATTATCCCATTCGAGCGTAGGGTCGTGGGGAAGCAGAAGGATCGGGGCGTCTGTGTTCACCGTTCAGCAGGGGCTGGTGGGGCGGGGGCTCCTTGGATCCCCTCAGGGCACTGTGATGTCATGGGGCCCTTCCAGGTCCGACGCCTGGGGCTGTGGGGGGCGTGGTTCCTCTAAAACGGAGAGGAGGCTCTGGCTTTGTGGAAAGTCACGGGCCTGCCTTGAGGCAGGCCCGTGACTTTCCTTGAGGAAAGTCCCTTGAGGACTGCGGGGTCCCTGCCTCTGAGGGGTCTGTCTGGCTTTCAGATCACTCTCCACTCCCCGACGTTCTTGCCTGGCCAGGCCGTCGGGCCCCAGCTGCCCCCAGGGAGCCAGGACAGCCCAGATGCAGGTGCTCTGAGGTGGCCGTCTGCCTCCTGCAGACACCTGCCCTGAGCTGGGTGCTGTGGGCGGTGTGTGAAGGGGACAGGTGCCGCCCCGAGACCTGAGAAATGTCACTGTTGCAGATGCCGTCGGCCTGGGTTTCATCGTCGGGTTTCAAGGAAAAAATTGTCAAGTTGCTCAGGGTCTATTTAAAGAGGATTAAAAAAAAAGATATTTATTTATTTAGAGAGCGAGCAAGTGAGCCGGGGGAGGGGCAGAGAGAGAGAATCCCATGCAGGGCTTGATCCCACGACCCTCAGATTGTGACCTGAGCCAAAATCAAGAGTTGGACGCTCAACTGACTGCACCACCCAGGCACCCCAAGAGGATTTTCTTTCCTTTTCTCTCTCTCTTTTTAAGATTTATTTATTTGAGAGAGAGAGAGAACATAGACGGGGACGGAAGGCAGAGGGAGAAGCAGGCTCCTCGAGGAGCAGGGAGCCCGACGCGGGGCTTGATCCCAGGACCCTGAGATCGTGACCTGAGCCGAAGGCAGACACTTCACTGACTGAGCCACCCAGGCGCCCCCCAAGAGTATTTTCTTACCTGCAATGTACATGCAGTGATTTTTATTGATAAAAATAAATTTTGTTTCAAAGTGGGAAAATGGGGCGCCTGGGTGGCTCAGTTGTTGGGCGTCTGCCTTCAGCTCGGGTCATGATCCCGGGGTCCTGGGATTGAGCCCTGTATCGGGCTCCCTGCTCAGCTGGAAGCCTGCTTCTCCCTCTCCCACTCCCCCTGCTTTTGTTCCCTCTCTTCTGTGTCTCTCTCTGTCAAATAAATAAATAAAAAAATCTTAAAAAAAAAAAAGTGGGAAAATATACCAAAGGATAGTCAGAACCTTTAATTTCTGTGAAGTAGCTGATCTAAAATCAAACAAGAGAAGAAAGTGAGGGTGAGTTCTGCGGGAGACACTGGGTTTTCCCGGTGGGGCAGCTCTCTATACCTGGAGCCCGTGCCTGGGTGGGGGTCTGGGCAGACCCCCACTCCTCAGGGCCCCCACAGCTTTGTCTGACCTGGTGGCCCCCTGACCATGGCTCGCATGATTTGCTTTCCGCCATCAGGGGTCAGTCTGGCCTCCCAGGGCCTGGGGGGGTGGGGGCCCACGGACTGTCCAGCATGGCCCTGACTTTGTCCTGTGCTTGGGGCCTCGTTGGGACCCAGGGGTGCTTGGTGGGGCTCGAAGTCCAGTAGGAGGTGGAGAAGCAGTGGTTCCAAGACCCTCTGCTTCCAGCTCCTTTGCCTGGACGCCTCCCCAGGCTCCCTGGGGCTTCTTCTTGTGCACCCTGTGTCTGCGCCCACAGGTCCTGTTCTGGGTGGGGTCTGTGCCCACCAGGCTCAGGAACAGTGGGAAGAGGTCCCGGGGGGGTGGGTGGGCAGCAGACGGGTCCTCTGGGCCCTTCGGGAGTGTTGCAGCCGTGGGCATGTTCTGCAGTGTCTGAGAAGCTGGGTGTTGATTTTTTAAGCCTACCGCCGCCCGCCCCCCCAGACCTTCCTCCTGCTGTCCCCAGGGTTTGCTGAGCACCCCTTCTCCGGGTAGCGTCTTCCACATGGCCACCAGGTGGCAGGAGCGTTCTTCGCCGGCCCCGCTCGGCCCTGGTGCCCAACCTTGGACCAAGACTGATTTCTGTGGATCGAAGTATGGGAGAAAAGCAGAAAATATTTCACAGGAAAAGGCTAAATAATAACTGGGGGCAGAATTGAAACATGCCCTTGGACTTGGAAATGATGCTGATTATTAGCCGTTTGGTGAAGAACCTGGGCGGGGTTCTCGGTCTCTGGGTTGGAGGTGCAGGTCGGGGTGCGGGGCCTGGAGGGTGGAGGACCCCAGCTCCGGAGAGCTTGAAGTGGGGGGCCTGAGGAGGAGCTGATGCAGGGGCTGTGGGCACAGGGGCCGCCACTCTGACCTGGACGCGTGCTGGGGAGAAGCTGACCGATGGGATCCTCCGCATCATTCACGATGGTCCCCAGGAAGCCCCCGGCCCCTCCAGAGCAACCTTGGGGCCCACATCGGGGGAGGGGATCACTACTTGGGTGCTTGATTCATGTCCGCCGTCCCCTCACACTGCGACCTCCCGGGCAGGGCGACATGGTGAGGCTGCCTGTGTCCCCAGCACACGGCCTGGAGCACGGAATGTGCACGGTGAACACAGCCACAAGCGTGGGGGTCCCCGGTGCCGCCAGGGAGGGCCTCCTAACAGTGCAGATGACGTCTGGCTGGACCTACTAGGCGGAGGACACAGGATAGCCAGGCACTGGGGTGCCAGGGGGCGGTCAGGTTGAGCAAGGTGGGGTGCATGGTCTGGGTAGAGCTGTGGACAGACCCCTCAGCAGCATGTGGATGCCGCTCACCCGAAGCCACCAGTGGAGAAGCTCTGGCTGGGGACTGCAGGTCTGGGGGGAGCTCAGGAGTCAGGAATGATCCAGGGATTCCTGTTGGGGCCCTGGGGATCCTTGAGGCTGCAGGCAGCCTACCTCAGTCCCCCACCACCCCAGCCCTTGTCTGTCCCCCCTCCACCCGGACCTGTTCCCGCTCTGTCCCCATCTATCTCACCCCCCACCCCGGGAGTGCTGGAAAGTTCTTGCTTTCTCAGGATACACTGGAAGAGGACTCACCGTGGTTGTTTGGTTCAGTGGCCCCTGCCTGTGAAGCTTCCCCTTCTGGGGACGTCCTGGGCTGACCCCCTCCAGTGACCGCTCCTGTCTAGCCTCGGCTCTCAGGGTTCAGCGGGGCCGGGGTCTGGGCCATACTTACTTTTGGGCAAATTAATGACAGAGTGTGTGAATGAGGGACAAAGACGCTGTCTTGGCCGCGCCATGAGCTCACCACGACCCGCATCTGCTCCGTGCGGCCAGGGGCGCCGCTCACACGTCACTGCTCACACCCCCTGGACACCCAGAGGAAACTGGCCGAACTACTTCGGAAACCTTGGGACAGGAATTGCCGGCGGAAGGAGGTGGGCGGAGGCGGGGCTCTGGGTGTGTCCTGGGCCAGCGGGGACGGAGGGGCAGGGGCAGCGGAAGGGCCCTGGGCGGCCTGTCTTGGCTTTCCTGGGGAGGCACGAGGCAAAGGGCAGGACCTGACCTCTGCCCTCAGAGCCCGAGGGGCCGTGGTGCTCTCCGGCCCAGCTTTGCCCTGGACCCTCAGAAGCCGCCTGAGGGTGGGCTCGCTGTCTCCCTGGACAGGGCATCCTGGAGAGGCCTGAGCAGCCGCTGGGCCTCTGCTGGGCTCAGACCCCAGGGCAGCCTCCTGCAGCCTCGGCCTCAGGGGAGGGTATACTTACGATATACGGAAAGTAAAGTGAATGTGTCCACGCACACAAGCCTGCTCCCCGTTCCCACCACGATCCGCTATTCTCTCGCCCAGGCT
The DNA here is from genome assembly GCF_002201575.2 of Neomonachus schauinslandi. NCBI lineage: Eukaryota > Metazoa > Chordata > Mammalia > Carnivora > Phocidae > Neomonachus > Neomonachus schauinslandi. Next base: position 1,141,266 of record NC_058407.1, read on the forward strand.
CTGGGCCTCAGCTGGCCTTGGGTGACCTTGTTTTGGGCCAGGCTGGGGTCTCTCTTCCTCCTGCATTCACCCTCACCTGCCCAGCTGCTCAGGCCAAAATTCGGGGGTCTTGACGGCTCCTGTAGTTTCCGAGACTGATCGCTATGTATCTCTGTCTTCACACGGTCCAGAAATGGTTCCTTCCACGTCTCCTCCACCTCCCCCACCGCCCCTCACATCCCGCACACTCTGCACCCTCCCTGCACACCCCCCGAGACTTGGCAGACAGCACCCTGACCCTGTGACCCACACATTCAAGCCCCCATGGCTGGCCCTTCATACCCTGTCCTCCGTCTCCGTCCCCTTGCTCCTGTCCTTCAGAAGGGCCCACTGGGTCCATTTGTGTATCTGCTTTTGTCCGTGCCTCCCTAGGACGGTGTCCTTGGGCTCTTTGCCAGCCTCTCAGATTTCACCCCACTGCCTGCTTACTTGTCTTCCTCCGCAGAGGCTGCCCTGTTTGTTCTGGGGTCCATGGCCTCTGAGCTCCAGGAAGGCTGGACCGCATCTGTCTGCTCTCCTCTGCACGCAGCTGGGCACCTGCTGGTCTTCGATAAAGGGCCATTCTCAGTGACTCTCTTACTGCAGACTTCAGAGGCCCTCAGCCAGTCAGGTACCAAACCCAGGCCACCCGTGGACCCCTGGCAGCAGCTGGGCGTGGTCAGAGGTGGGGTGGGGGCCCGGGGGCCTGCTGATGTCAGCTTGGTTGTTGAGAGTCCCGGAGGTCTGCGGGTTACTACAGTGAGCTCTGGGGGTGGGGGTGGGGAAGACCCAGATCCTGATGCTTCCAGGAGGGGTTCTGGATGCTTCATGTGTCCTTCTCTCTCCCCGAAACCAAAGTGCTTGTAGTTGGAAGGAACAGATGTCAGTCATTTACAGCATAGTATGAATGTATCATGAATAACCTTATATTTTCTTAAAAGTGTTAATGAAATATTTCAGTTATACAGAAGAGCGGAGAAAACAATATCACAGAAACTCACATACCCTCTGCCCATACGATCAGCTATTAATGCGTCGTCCCATCTGCGTCCGCTGGTTCAATTTTCCGCTGCAGTGAGCCGAGCATGGGAGGCCGGGCCGCAGCCCCGACCGTCCCTCAGCCCATGTCCCGCCGCAGGACAGCTCCGAAGCAGTGCGTCCCCCCGCCCTTCCTCGGGAAAGACTCACCCTCAACAATACGTAATCGTGTGCTATAAACATTGCATCAATGGGATCCTCCTGGATGGTTCCTTTCTCACCGTTTTGTACCCCTCGGCGTGATGTTCAGGTCAGTAAATGTGTCCCGTTTTACTGCCGCACGAGAAGAGTGAGCTGTGGGTCCCCTTGCCTACTGAGGTAAATCCATGTCCTGGTTAACTGTGCCAGCAGGATCCTCCTCTGGCTCTGCTCTTCAGTGGCATCCGGCGCTCACCCAGCATTTCTGCGAACTTGAAACTGGAGGTGGACGTGCCATTTTCTGGAGACCCTGTCTACCATCTTGCCAGCATGGGAACTCCTCCGTCTGACCCTCCCATGTAAAAGTTGTTCTAACGGGTTCTAGTTGGAAGGACTTGACACTGCACTTGCAGACTCCAGGAGCTCTGAGTAGGTGCGGGCAGCTACCTGGAGGGGGGCACAGGTGGGGCGTGGTAACTGCCGTTGGGTGGGATGGGTCCACTCCTAGAAGTCCGAGGTCAATGTGCATGGGCCTCTCCACTTCTGCCTCGGCCTCTGGAGGAGCTGAGGTGGGAGCACGACCCCAGTGAATGCATAGGGATTAGGTTGTTGGGCAGAGGTGACCCACAGTGCAGGAGCGGGATGGGGAGGGTCTGACAGGGGGATGCAGGGAGAGGCTGGGGACGGGCCTGAAGGGGCCCCGTGGGGCCCGAGGACAGAGGGGGTGGTCCACTTGGTGGATGGATGAGATCATGGACAGGGAGCTTGGGCAGAGGGTTATATTGTGGGGGAAATAATGAGTTCATGGAAACAAAAGTGGGGTGTCCTGGACGCAGCTGCAGGTACAGGTAGGTGGGTGGTCTGGGCTAGAGACGGGAATTTAAAGAAATGAATGGTAATAGGAGTCCCACGTCCAAGACAGCAGCTGAAGGGTCTCCACAGACCGCTCCCCAGCAAACAAGCAAAGCTTGCCAAAATTGTGAAAAAAAGGAAAAAGCCCATTTAAAGTCTCTGGAAATTGTCCTAAGGGCATACATCAACTGAAGAAATATTTATTCAAGAAAATCTACTGAAACTTGCTAAGAGCCTGCGGTGTTTGAGCCAAGATCTTCACCCTATCTCCCTCCCGCCAGCCGGCGTGATGGAAGCTGGCAGATGGACCAAGAGCGTGGGGCTCCCTCTCCTTCAGCTCCCAACCCAAGGTTGGGGAGTGTCGGCAGGGGCCACCCACCAGCATCCTCACCCCTCCCAGCTGCTGTGGAGGGGGCTACACTCCTCCCCACCGTCCCTGTGTCACCTGGGGGCTGTCCCGGCTGCAGCGGGCTGTCCGGGCGGGGGCATGACCACCTTTGCCCCAGCTCTTCCATAGGACAGAGATTCCACGCCAGGAGAAGGAAGCATGAAGAGTAGTGGCTCAGAGACGTCGTCCGGGGGAGAGGTGGTGGGTAAGAAAGAGAGCACCGGAGTCTCCCCAGGAGCTGACTTGGAAGTTCAAGCCCAAGATTGCCCTTCTTGATCAACAACAACATACTAACCCACTGGGCCAACTAGTCCACTGGAGGGAACCAAAGGAAGAGACAGCTAAGAGCCCCCCGGGGTCAGAACAAACCTCAAAGACTGACCTCAAAACCCACCCCTGGCTAATGTAATTGGATTAACCTGCTGAGCAATTCCTGCCCTGCAGTAAAAACAATGGAGCTGTGAGCTGGTAGTTAATGGAGCCTCACTGGCTGGGTGTGAGAGCAAGGGGCACTTGGCAGCCTAGCAGAGAGGTCAGGGAAAGAGACAGTCGGGGACAGGTCTGCCACCCCTCGAAGACCGCACATGCCCAAGGCTTAGCCCTCCCACAGTGACACCAAAATCATCTCTGCTAGAGCACCCTGGCCAAGACACCAAACAAACAGACAATAGCGAATCAAGCCCCCTGGGGGCAGGGAGGGGCAAGGTTGGTTTAACATCTGAAAACCAATTAATGCAATCCACAACGTCAGTAGAATAAGGGACAAAACCCACACAATCATCTCAATAGATGCAGAAAAAACATTTGACAAAATTCAAATCCCTTTGTGATAAACGCGCTTAACAAACAAGGAACAAAAGTGAAGTCCTCCCACCTGGTAAAGGGCATCTACGAAAATGTACAGCTCACATAATACTGAACAGTGGAAGTCTGAATGTTTTCCCCTTAAGATCAGGAGTAAGACAAGAATGTCCACTCTAGCCTTCTTGTCGTCACACTGGAGGGTCACCCGGGGCATTAGGCTAGGAGAAGAAATAACAGGCATCCATATGGGAAAGGAAGAGGTAAGATTGTCTCCATTTGCTGATGACATGGTCCTGTGTGTATAAAACCCAAGGAATCCACTCAAAACTAGTAGAGCTAATAAATTTGTTCAGCAAGGTTGCAACTTAGAAGATCAATATATAAAATAAACTGTTTTTCTGTTCAGTAGCAATGAGCTAACTGAAAATGAAATTAGGAAAACAATCCCATCTACAATAGCATCAAAAAGAATAGGGAATTAGGAATAAGTTTAACAAAAGAAATGCAAACTTACACTTCAAAAACTACAAAGTATTGTTGAAGGAGATTAAATCTAAATAAGTCTGAAGATAGACCTATATAATAATCCAAATTATCTATATAAGTACCTACACATTCTAAATTAGATCTTAAATAAATGGAAAGACATTCCATGTTTATGGGTCAGAAGATTTAATACTGTTAACATGGCAGTACTTCACATTGATCTACAGATCCACTGCGGTCAAAATCTAAGCTGACCCCTTTGTACAAATAGAAAACTCCATCCCAGAATTCATATGGGAACTCACGGGACCCTAAATAGCTAAAACAACCTTGAAAAAGAAGAACAAAGATGGATGACTCATATTTTCTGATTCTAAAACTCACTGCAAGGCTGTAGAAATGAAGACTGTGGGCAGGTGTAAGTGTAGACAGTCCGCTGGCCAGTGGGACAGCCCAGAGCAGCCCAGAAACAAGCCGTTACTTTTGTTGTTGGCTGAGTTCTGACAAGGGTGTCAAGAACTTCAACAGGGGGACGTGGGAACAACTGGACATCCACAGGCAAAGGAACACATCTGGATCCCTACCTGACACCAGATACAAAAATTGAGTCAAAAGGAATCAAGGACCCAATTATAAGAGCTAAAACTATAACACTTTTGGAAGGAAACATAGGTGTAAATCTTTGTGACCTTGGATTAGGTGAATGGTTTCTTTTTCTTTTTTGTTTTTTTAAAGATTTATCTATTTTAGAGAGACACTGAGCAGGGGGAAGGGGGGAGGGAGAGAAAATCTCAAGCAGACTCCCCGCTGAGCATGGAGCCCAACATGCAGCTTGATCCCAGGACCCTGAGATCATGACCTGAACTGAAATCCAGAGTCAGCCACCCAACTGACTGAGCCACCCAGGCCCCTCAGGTGAATGGTTTATTAAATATGACACCAAACACATAAACCACAAAGGGAAAAATAGGTAAGTTAGGTTTCATTAAAATTAAGAACTTTTGTACATCAAAGGAACTATCACAAAATGAAAAAACAGCCCACAGAATGAGAAAAAATATTTGCGAATCATATATCTGATAATGATTTGTATCTAGAATATAAAAAAATATATAAGGTACAATTACAACTCAATAATAAAATGATAAATGAATTTAAAAATGAGCAAAGGATCTGAATAGACGTATCTCCAAAGAAGATACGTAAGTAGACAGTAAGCATAGGAAAAGATGCTCAACATCATTAGCCATCGGGGACATGCAAGTCAAGACCACAAAGAGGTGCCACTTCATACCCACTGGGATGGCTGGAGTCTAAAGGACAGATGATAACAAGTGTTGGCAAGGCTATGGAGTGGCTGGGACCCTCATTGCTGGCCTGCACGTCATTGGGTGCACCCACTTCGGAAAAAGTCTAGCAGTTCCGCTCGTTAAGTGGAGTGTGACAGGATGACACAGTGATCTCACTGCTAGGTATTTACCCCAGAGAAATGACAACATATCTTATCTCATCCCATGAAAACTTGTACATTAATGTTCATGGCGGCAGTATTCACAGTGGCCAAAAAAGTGGAAACAACCAAATGTCTGCCAAGGGATCAATACATTTAAAAAACGTGACGTATCCATACGCTGGAATGGCACTCAGCCATAAAAAGGGTAGAAGCATGGACACGCACTAGAGCGTGCGTGAACTTTGAAGACATCAGTGAAAGACGTCAGTCACAAAGGGCTGTACAGCGTGTGTTTCAATTTATATGAAATTTCCAGAATAGACAAATCTGTGCAGATGGAAAGTGAATTCGTGGTTGCCAGGGGTTGGGGGCAGGCGGAGGATTGGGGTGATGGCGAAGGAAAAGGATTTCTTTCTCTTTCTGGGGTGGTAGAAATGTCCACCGTCTTCCGGGTGGTGGTGGTGATGGATGCGCAGCTTAGTGAGTACACTAAGAGGGGTCGAACTGTACACTTTGAATGGGTGAGTTGTGTGATACGTGGATTATAGCTCAATGAAGCTGTTAAATAGCATGACAGACTAAAAACGTTAGCCCTTTATCCACTCCACTAGGCGGCAGGGGCAGGAGGGAACGGATCTGAAGAGACTCAGCTTTTGGGCCCCAAAGATGAAAGGTGGGGCCCATGGCCACGGATGCCTTGTACACATGGTCTTTCTGGAGCCTGAGCCAAGTCCTCATTTTCATGGAGCTGGTTTTCCACTTACGGCCATATTTGTAATTAGTTTGGAAACCATTAAATGTCTTATTACTCTTGTTTTTTTTTTAAGTCAAAATTCCCTGCTAATTACTAACCATAATTTTAAAGACAGAAGGGCAGAAGTTGAGAGTCGGTGCACGTCTCTCTGACTCGTGCACATATATATTGACTTTTCATTAGACTAGCGATGAGGTTATGCATATGCATGAACTGTATGTTCTCTTTTTTCCTGGCAGGGATGCTGACCTCCTACCCCAGGGCCCAAGACAAAATCAGTCCCAGACCAGGCCACACAGGGCTGCTGTGGAGAAGGATCAGGGTGTCTGGAATCCCAGTGCTGTGGAGGCCTCTGGGCCTCACAGGTGAGCCTATGACCCCTTGCCTCTAGGCCAGGGGGCCTCTCCTTGGAGGGTGCCATGATGGATGTGTTCAGTTCAGCCCATGACCCAGGGAAGTTGAGGCCAGATGGGGCCAAGGGATTGGTTGAGCTAAGAGGAGGATCAAATTTTCCTGAATCCCTGCCAACTTCCTCTGCCACTTGCCCTCCCAGTAGGGCCAAACTCTTCTGGCCTTGTCCCCTAAAATGAAGAGGGTGGCTGATTCTTCATGTGTGAAATGTTCTTTCTTTGGTTCATCCGTCCATCCATCCACCCACCCACCCATCCCACCCCCCCCCCCCCCCCCCCCCCCCCCCCCCCC